>NC_089859.1:16318803-16436303 GCF_036373705.1 Amia ocellicauda
GGACAGTGACGCATAATATGTCGTGATATTTTTTTAAAGTAAGAATGCCATAAAAAGAAAAGAAAAGTACCAAGTTTACCAGAACAAACTTTAAAGTTAATAATAATGAACATAGTGGCAAAGTGAGACCGATTAGCAGGCGGACTGGCAAAGGTGAATAAAACAAGTTACAATAAGAAGAAGAAGAAGACAATGTTGCACTGAAGATCAAACGATGCATTCGCAGTATGTTACAATGTAACATATTTTAAACTTGTAATAGAAGTCTGCAAAGGAAAGTATAAACCGTTCAACCGGGGAACAAAAGTGCAAAAACAAACCTTACTTAAGCGCGGTTTTAAGACGATGCCAGGCGGTTTCTGAAGCGTCTGTCCATACCGAGCAGACCCCGCAGCCCGGCCGCCCTCGGACGCCTCTCCTCAGGATGCCGCTGGCGCAGCAGGAGCACCTCTTCAAGGTCCTGGTAATCGGAGACCTCGGCGTGGGAAAGACCTCCATCATCAAACGCTACGTCCACCAGATCTTCTCCCAGCACTACCGAGCCACCATCGGCGTCGACTTCGCCTTGAAAGTCCTCAACTGGGATGACCAGACCGTCATCCGGCTCCAGCTCTGGGATATTGCAGGTCAGAGGGCAGAGCGCATTTTAAAATCCATGTTTTAATGTTTGCTAAGTAGTAGTAGTAGTAGTAGTAGTTACTGTTTGTGTCTGTGTGTGCATGGGTGTTTGTATGTACAATAGAAAAGTATCTGAAGGCTTTAACACTATGCTTGTGTTATTGTTTACTAATTGATGCACTTAATTGTTTAATTAAGTTAGAGACCAAATGGGGTTAACCTGGTAATGTCCTCTATAATTTATAGGCTACAGAAGAAGTTGTAGTTTTAAAGTATGTTGTTACTATTATTATTAATTTCTCTGAACTCTTTATTCTCAGTTTGGGTATTTCAGGGGAGCGCACATACACTATGTAACTCTTCGCCATTTCTTGAAATTATAGTGTAGTTGGGTGTTTGAGTTTGAATGGGCCCTGTCAGTGGTTTGAGCACCTAAAGCCCTGGCCCATCAGACGGCAGGAATGCGTATCTGCGGCTAATCTGCTCCAAGGATTCGGTCTTGTGCTCATATTAGGGTCACATGAGGCGGATATTCAGTGCCAGGAGGTTTCTTGCCTTTCCCCGTCTCTCACATGAGGTTACACACACACAGGCACTCACACAGATATTAGCAGAGATGCATTCACACACAAGGCCTATAGAAAGTCTACACCCCCTTGATCTTCTTTCATTTTGCCACAGAATTATATCTTAGTTATATATTAAAAATGGAAATATCATCATTGGATAAGATTCCACCCTCAGAGTTAATATTTGGTTGAAGCATCTTTGGGAACAGTTACAGCTGTGAGTCTGTTGGGATAGGCCTCTACCAACTGGATTTGGCAATATTTGAACATTCTTCTTTTCAAAGCTCTGTAAAGGTCCTTGGGGAGCATTGATGGACAGCAATCTTCAAGTCATGCCACAAACTCCTGATTGGATTTAGGTCAGGGCTCTGACTGGGCCACTCAAGAGCATTTAACTTTTTCCCCTTAGTTTTGCCTGTGGGTCGTTGTCATGCTATAAGGTGAACTTGTGTCCCAATTTTAGCTTTCTTAGAGAGGGCAGCAGGTTTTCCTCAAGGACTGTATGCTTTGCACCATTCATTTCCCCTTCTAACCTGAAAAGTGTTCCAGTCCCTGCAATGAGAAACATCCCCATAACATGATGTTGCCAGAACCATACTTCACAGTAGGGTTTGCACCAAATTAAACACTTTGCATTTAAGACAGAGCATTGTGGGCTTTCTTGAGTACGATACAGGCCAGATTTGTGGAGTGCTTGGGATATTGTTGTCACATGCACACTTTGACCAGTCTTGGCCATGAAAGCCCATTCCCATCTGCCTCTTGGTAGCCTCACTGATCAGTCTCCTTCTTGCTCAGTCATCCAGGGATGGGCTGATCTAGGCATGGTCTTGGTGGTGCCATTCACCTTCCACTTCTTATTAATGCTCCAATGGATATTGAAGGCCTTTGATATTTTTTTATACCCATTCCCTGATCTGTGGCCTACAACAACCTTGTCCCAGAGTTCTTTTAAAAGCTCCTTGGTGCTCATGGTTGAGACTTTGCTTTAAAAAGCACTACCCAACAGAGGAAACTGCTTAATTTATCTTGAAATCATGTGAATCACTACAACTGAACACAGGTGGAGACCACTTATCTTGCTGTGTGATGTTAATGGTGATTGGTTAAGTTAAATCAGGATTGCTATTACAAGAGGGGTGGAAACCAACCAAGCTGTTTCAGTTTTCATTTACTATTCTACAAATTTGCAGAATATTTTTTCACTTGACAGTTCATGGAAAGTTCATGGAAATTACATTGAAAAATGCCATGAATTTACCAGGACCCTAGCTATAAGGCAACAAAAGGTGAACATTTTGACAGATGATGTAAACTTTCTGTAGACACTGTAGACACACACACACGCACGCTTTCAGAGGCGCAAACACAATTAAACACATCCGCACATAAACACACATGCATGAATTCAGACACACTTCCAGGCCTCTACAACATCACCTTGTGAAGTGTAACTCCACACTGGTCCCTCTGGTACCTCTTACAGCAGTCAGCATGTTGGAGCAAATGTGGAAACATCCTTCATTCTTAAAGATTGTGTTTCTTTAAATATATTTATTCATATATTTCAATTCATAGCTATACTCAATGCCCCATAAACACAAATCTTGAGGCTGCAAACATCATCCTTGATGTAAATGTATAACTGGTCTGCCACACAAACCATTGTGGGTGAGAGGAAGTGCGTCAGTGATATCAGTGTGTGTGTTTTCTGTGCAGGACAGGAACGCTATGGCAACATGACGCGCGTGTACTACCGCGAGGCTGTGGGGGCATTCGTGGTTTTCGACGTGACCCGGGCGTCGACTTTCGATGCTGTGCTGAAGTGGAAGGGTGACCTGGACTCCAAGGTGACCCTGCCCAATGGCAAGCCGGTCCCCACTGTCCTATTGGCCAACAAGGCCGACCAATCATGGGAGGGCCTGAGCCCACAGCTGCCCAAACTGGATCCCTTCTGCAAGGAGAAGGGCTTCACAGGCTGGTTCGCCACCTCGGCCAAGGTGAGCCCCGCCTCCCTCCCGTATAATTGGGTATTTACTGTATATTTTGTAGTATCTGAATGTTTAAAATGCCACATGTGCATGTGTGGTTTTGTGTGCAGTACAAAATATCTCGCTATGTGTACCAGTGGCCGTGGTGCACTTCACAGAAACCACCCACTCCATACCACCACCACTCCATGACCTCAGGTACAACGCCTCAGCAGTAGAGGGAGGTTTGTCCCTCTAAATAATGCAGAGCTAATTTTATGATGTCTGCATGACCCGTAGACTGGTGTGTGCCTGTTAGGTCAGCTGGCCGTTGACGCCACGCTGTGTGAATCAGAAGGCAGGCACTAGTCCCACACTGTTTGTTGTGCACAACTGTCTGCCTTCTATTTGAACAGATTGCTGCTTTCTAAAGGAAAACCCTTGTTACCTCTTCAGGACTGGAAGAGCCCATTGCTTGGATCATAGAGAAAGTGCAGGGGAATAAATCAAAACTCCTGTCTCAAGCTTTACATCATCCTCAGCACTATATTTTTACACTAACAAGGTGACGTTTAATCCACTGGAGTTAGTGTTTTCCAGTCAGGAAATGCATCTTGGTATAGGAGACGTCCCCGTTTTCCGGGAATTGGGTTCAGATGGGCAGTTATTGAAGCATCTCTGTCTGAGCCAATGGCAATAACTGAAGCTCGCTGGTCCTTTTGTCACCGAGGCTCTAATTAAATACACCAGGGGGTGGCAATGCCCAGTCTGGGTTTCTGTGAGTGTGTGTTGTGATTGGAGTTGTGGAATTTCGCACAGTGGTTTTATAATGCGTCACCCCTCTATGGAAGCTTCAGGACAGGAGCCATCTGCCCCGCCTCCCTCACCAAACCCATTTCAGTGCTGTCGTGTTGATAAACTGCAGCACACATTGTTGGCTTATTAACAAGACCCTGGAGCTGTTGGGGGAGGAAGCTGACTATGCTGGGTTGCTTCTGATCCCTGAGCTCTCTCCCTCTACCTCTCTCTCTTTCTCCCTCTTCCTCTCTCATATCTTTTTGTTTTCTTATTTTTTCATTTTTAGAAGTATTTTTCCTCTCTCTGTCTCCTCACAGGAGAACACTAACATTGAGGCGGCTGCCCGGTGCCTGGTAGAGAGTATCCTGGCCAATGAGGAGAACTCGGTCGCGGACTCAGACCCAGACCTCATTCTGCCCGGCCTCAACAACAACACCAAGGATGGAAATGGTGGAGCGGCGGCCTGCTGCAAGTTTTAAAGAGCCAGAGTTGGTCGTGGGAGGAGGAGGAGATTGTGAAAGTTGTTTTTATTTTATTTTTGTCTGCATTGCCTTGTATGTGTGCGTTGCGTGTGTGCCTGCCAGCGCGTTTTTGCTTTTGCTTTTGTATTTTACGCCTCTCCCTCCCTCACTCCCTCCCTGCCACCCTCCTGATCGCAAGCCAAGGACCGAGCAAGAGAACAAACAACACAAATCTAAATCTCTAGCATCTCCTCCTTCGCTGCAGGGCTGCCCCCAGAGGAACGGGAGAGGGAGAGGGAGGTCCAGAAAACAAGGCTTTAACAAGTAATCTGGGATTTTTTTTATTTTTTATTATTATTATGTTTTACTGATAATAATGTCTGGTGGGGTAGAACCTAACGGTTTTTGTAGGTGAGCTCCCCTGACAGGCCCTTGCCATGGCAGCTGTGTGTGTTCCAGTCTGAGAGATGGCCAGAGAGCAGGCCTGGTCTCTCTCGCACAGCCCCCGCCTGCAGTCTGCTCTCTGTACTGCCAGCTGGAGACCGGAGACTTCATCCTCCATATTTGGTGCTTGTCTAGGCTCCCTCAGCCTCCCCACCTCTCTGCACACTCGCACTCACCTGCACAACACTTGCATATTCATACACACACATGTGCACACACCACCCTCGATTCCTTCAGATACAGAGCTTGTGTGCTGAAGCCTGTTGTATCCTGAGGTCTTACACCCTTCATCTACACTGCATCAGTCTCGGGTTTGGGTAGTATGCACCCAATGCCTTTTTATACCTAAAACACCAAAGAGAGCAAGATACTTTTTATGGATCAAAATTGCCAATGTATGAATGATTTTGGACAAACCTGTGAATTGAACTCCACAGTGATTTGTTCAGTGAAAGTGGAAAGAAAGCTGAAGATTTAAATGTCGTCCGGATGGGAACAGGAAACCAGTGGACAGTGGACCTCAGTCAGGAGACCAGCGGACTGACTGATGCATCTGGTTTTATGTTGGTTATTTTTTGTTTTTATTATTATTTTGTTTTCCAATCAGGAATTTCATATTTGCTTTATGTATAGTGTTGTGATAATGTAAAGGAGATTTTTAACGATTTAACTAATGAGGTTCTGGATGAATGTAATAAAAAAATTACAACCATAGCTGAGGAAAATGGTCAATATATTTATTAATTCAATAGATAAATACTGGGAATGCATTTACAGTTTCTTACAGAGCCCCTCTGATCCAAGATCCTGTAGTTTTACAGTTAAAAAGCCTAGTTTTCCTCCAGTGCAAATTAACTTGTTTGCTCTCGCGCTCTCTCTCTCTATCTTTCGCAGCAGCTTTCCTTTGACACTTAATCCGGCCGGTGCTGACAAGGTCTCCTGACGGCTTGACTGTCTGTGTGAGGCTGGAATAGGAGGCGCCAGAAGCGATTTGTTTCTCAGGTGCAGCTCAGCCTGTCTGCATTGACGGCTGTGTTGCGCACGTAAATCCAGTCACATCTTACACTGAGTGTGTCTGGCAGCACATCATATATAGGCAACCAAGGTGCATTTTAGCAGCTTGAATGGCCTACAGATTGTGGCCAAGTTCTTTTTGGTTTCATTTGTTTCCAAATAAGCAGTGAATCCACAATGAGGTGTGTTTAATGGAAGTCTCCTGTAAATAAGTATATATGGTTTCCCAACAGGCTGTCTGTGTGCCCTACCTTGCATGCTTCAGCTATCCATGCCTCTTGAGGCCAAGACACTGCAGATGGGTTTTGCACTACCTGATGTCACCTACAGGGTTCAGCACTGCTGCTCCCAGCTGGGGGTTTAGCTCCACAGGGAGTGACACTGCCCATTTGAGATCGGGATATGGAAGACTGAAGGGAAGAGAGCAGCCCGCGCCCCATCTCCTCAGTAACTCACCTAACCGGTTTTGTGAAGCTGCGTCCGGGCTGAGGCATTGGCCAATGGATCCCCCCAGCCACCTATCCAATATAATACATCGTTTAAATTCAGTGGTGGTGGTCTGTGTTTCAGTGTGTCTGTCTTCTCTGTCAGTCAGTGTCAGAGTGTGTCTGCAGTTTCTGATCCTTGTCCTTCTAGGCTCTGCTGTGATGGCACAGAGATGCAGGCAACCATGCACTGGGGATTATGTGTCACTAATTACAGCCCTTCTGCCAGGGCACTGCTCTGCTCTCTGCCTTCTTGCCTCATGATTCACTTATTGTTGAGGGGATCTAAAAATAACACTGCCAGCTGCCAGCCCAGGAGTGTGTGTGTTGGGGGGGGGGGGGCTCTTGTATATGTGGAGCTGAGCAGCAGCTTGGCATAGAGATGACACACCTGTGACAAAACACCTAGCACAAAACAGAGTGGACCCATGTTTGGTAGCACTGGAATGTAATTTCATCATCCTATCATTTATAATTACTACAAACCTTCAGTGATTGGATTCCAACTGACACAATCGGCTTCCACTTTCATATATAAATCCTTTACTGCATCAGCGATCAATGTATTATTTATTGCTTGTGTTGATTACACAAGATTACATCATTAATAATAAGCTACATACAATCTTTACAGTGTAATGTAGAGACCTGTATATATTGCTAACTGGGAGTGCACTAAAACGGGGGCGGGGGGGGGGATGTAAGGAGATGTAAATGAATCAAGAATGTTACTTCGCTTTGCCATTACTATTGTGGCTCTCCTTTTGAGGGGCATAACTGAAAAAATACATGTTTTATTCGGAGCGCCTCTCTGTGGTGGTGACAGCGGTCGCAGTAGTAGCTGTATCATCTAACCTGCGGGGAGAATAACAAGGGAAGGGAGTGGGAGCCAGGCGAGATTGGAGGGTCTCTGGCTGGGACTGTGGTCCAGCACCCCAAATGTCGCACATCTGGCGCCTGCGCTCCTACCGGACTACGTTACCTTACAGGAACACATATTAAAGTAAATCTGATACTTCGAAAGTCCCACTATTGGAGTCGAAGCAAGAGGACACGTATGTATACCTGTATTGTTCATATTATTGCACAGTAATCTTAATCGTGTAATGCATCGCACACAATTTCTGGTGCACGTTTTCCACAGTCCAGACTGGAGGGAGACAGCTCCGGACCAGCGGGGATTTGCCTTTAAACTTGGGCGACAGATAAACGGTCATTTTGTATGTGGATCTCTGAGGACTGTTGTGACTCCGGTACGATTTGCTATCCCCATTAATTATGCAATCTTTGTTTTATTCAATCGTGATATTTTCTGTAAACGTGATGCATTTTGCAGTTGTATATATATTTTAGCAGCTGAGCTACATTTTCCGAAACTGTACCTGCTGTACACATACCCTATTATCTACTGTTGACAACCATGTTAACAATTTTACATTTTTTGTCTCGCAAAATGATGATGTTGATGTTCAACTTCCACATGATTGTTATAGATGTGATAAATTAGCCCTGATGGCGCAAATGTGGACAGGAGGTCGGTGTTTGTCTCAGGAGTAGTCGGTGCAGCTCCTGAATGCCTCCACCAGGCGGAAACAAAGACTCAAATATAGCAATCCGAGACTTTTCTGTCATTTTGTTTTTGTTTTTTCGTTTGTTCATTTATTTCAGAATAACAACTGCCCCTGAATATGCCCCTGCACCTGCTAAGAGCTCCTTGTCTGTTTCTTCTGCTTGTGTTCTCACAGACCAGCGGTAAGGCCCAGCTTAATTAGCTACATAATTAAGGACATCGCCAAGGAAGGGTAGGACAATGGGCAATGCATGCCAGCATGGTTAGTTTTCAGGTAAATTAAAACTCTGTTATTGTTACTGCTTTAAATACTATTGAACTGTTACTGCTATTTCCATAACTACAGCCACTACCTTCTTCTTCTTAATAATAAAATAATAGTTGTCATGAATCAAATAAGTAATAATTAGACATTGCAATAAATAGAAACAAAGAAACAAAACCCAACACAAATATGACAGGACAAGGGCTATTCTTTTAGATTAAGGTGGGCCTGATTTTAATGCCAGTTTGGCTTGCCAATCCCCCTGCAGGGCAGAAAGCAGACGCAGGTCCTCCAGCCAGTGGGGGCAGCTCTTTCCCTGTGTTGCAGGACTCCACTGTACAGTCTTTCCTGGGCCTGGCTCTGCTGCTCATCACCATGGCCATTTCGGGCAGTGCCTACCTGTGTGTGCTGCGCTACATCTGCTCTGGCTGCTGCCTGCCCACTGATGTGGGGCCCGAGGGACAGAACCTGACGGACTACGTCTGAGCTTGGAGATGTGCACTTGTCCCTAATTTGTTGGTGTTCTACTCAAAATATCCACACCAGTGTTAACAATGTAGGAATCGTGCCAAAAGGGAGTTTTGCTGGAGGCACGGTGATGTCAGGAACTCGTGTTTTTTCTGATGTTCCAACACTGTAGCAATGGGGCGACGAACAAACTCTCTCCTATGACTCAAAATGTGTTGTCCTTAATCACGCTCAGTCATGTGTGAGAAAAAATGGAAAAGCACATACTTTAATATCACCCAGAGAGACAGAGAGCATATCTGATATATATCACTTACATATGAGAAAATATGTACATATATTTAAAACAGTACTAAATTGGCCACATACCCTTATATGGTCCGTGCATATTTGTAAATATACAAAATCTTAAAAAAGTGAAGTAAAGGATTTTGTTTTGTAGATAAAAACGGTATGTTTGCTGCCCACCTGAGCCAAGTATGTACATGTATTACTAAGTGACCTAACACAGAATATGAATAGTGTTGTAATGGAAGTGCAGCTGAGACAGTCATAATGAATCAGCCTCTACTTAAACCTGTCTAAAAGCAGAGCCTTAATCATGCATCATGCATTTTTAATTTACATATAAATGTTCTGCAAACCTTTTAAATACAGAGGAATGCAATTCACTTTAAAGGAAGAGGATACCCAGTGATGTTTGTCGTGTTTCATGTGTGTGGTGCCTCACAGGTCACTCTCTTAAAAGAGAGCAGTGGTTCTTAACCTTGTTGCAGGCTTGCACCCCCTGCAGCAATCTATGGTTATCGCAATCCCAGAAATAGCATCTCGTACCCCGTGGTTAACATCCACTGCAATAGAGGAATGCATTTCGAACATCGCTTTCTGTAGTTCTGGACCTAACACACAATATTTAATTGTTTTAAAAGCTGCCATATTCAAGTCTTTGTTAAGTCTTTGGGCTGGAAATGGCTTTATTCTGTCCTGCAAACAGTTACAGTCATGCATATGTTTAATGGTATAGCATAAGTGACATTAATCCCCAACAGTGTACATAATCAGCTCATACGCATGCATCCATGTTTTGAAATCAATGTGCTCATCCTCATTTATTTTCTACCAGTAATGTATTTAGTTACAAATGGTGAATCCATGTGACTCATTGCTGGATATTTAAACAATCTATGAAATGTGTGGCTTTTCGGGGGATATTTATAGAGCGCTGAAGTAAACGGGAGCCGCAAGTGCATGCTTTTTCCTGTGATGTCACCGTGCCCCTGCCTCCTGACTGTGTACAAGCATATCCTGCATTGCTCTGAGTGCTGAGACCTGGTGCATGTGTGCTCCTTCAGAAGAGTGTTTAAAACCGTTCTTTGCCAGCCTGGAGTCCTGACCCAAGTCCCACCTCTGCAAGAATACCGCTAGGATGTACTGGCCGTGTTGGAGAGTGCCAGGGAATTGAGTGGCTTGCCCTGTCCATCAAAGGGATAGCAGCCAGCCCTGAAGTGTAATGAATGCCCTGCTGCCTGTGGCACATGCTACCTGCGGCATCAGTACTTTTGACGATACAGTGCTTTCTGGGATGACACAGCTTTGTTTAATTCATATCAGAAGAACAGGGAAATAACAGTAAGTGGGTGAGAACGTGAACTCCTCCTCATCCCTATTGGTTCAGCCATCTGGGCAGTGATAATTGTATTTACCTTCTTTACATTTTCTGCCTAGTGTAGGGAATTGGGGGCTGCGGCGTGTTTCCATGGAGACTGACTGGGCCCTGGCTCTTCCCGGAGTTGCCATGGACGCGCATCAACACTGCCCCGGTTCCAGTTTCCATGGAGATCACTCTGAATCTGGACACTAGGCGGCGCTCTCCCCCTACCTTTGAACCAGACTGTCAGGAGCCGGAGTTATGTCAAGTGTCTCGACTTCATTATTTAGCCACATTTCACCAGGTGTGATAGCAGTTTGGACTTAGTGCAGTCAATACCCCCCCACCGTATTATTCAATTTTTTGATTAATTAATTTTAAATCAGGCCTGCTTGTAGAAATCATTGAGATTATTTTTATTGTCTTTAAACAATCTTTTCCCCCCTCCTTTCCTCATTGCAGCATTTGTTTTTTTTAGCTGTCACGCGTTTGTCTTCGTAGTTCCGAAACAAAACCTATCATTCTAAGTCTCCTATATTGACGTGATGGTATCTTTCTAAATACCTGATGTATCATTTTACAACAGTGCAGTTATGTGTATATCTATGTGTCTATATTTTACTCAGTAAAGCTCTGAGGCTGATTTGAGTATTGTAACATGTCATTCGTTCCCCCGTGTGTCTGCTCAGCTCAGGGGGTGTGCGGGTGTCACAGCTGACATTTTCTCAGTGTGGTTTGGAAGTGCAATCTCTATGACTCTCCCCCACTTACCACACACTATTTCTCCTGTCATTTCAACCACTTCCTCAAGCTGTTTATTTCGGCACGTCTTTCCTCATTTGCAATGCTCTCGATAATTTGCCAGAGCACTAACCAACAGACTAACAAACAACCCCTCTCCCCCAGAAACATTAAAAAAGAGAAACTGTTCCTGTGCCTAACACTGCCTGTTTCCCCGATGATGGCGTTTCCTGCATATCTCTGTGTGTAAAATATCTACAGTGCAGAGCTGGGCGGATATTGCCTGCAAACTCTGGACTGGTCTGAGCTGATCTGATGTTTTGCCAAAGATAAAAAAACTGTGCTATTTTAACAGACGGAACAACAAAATAGGTCAAGATAAGGGAGCCCTGAAGGCAACTGGTGGAGGTGACAGACAATACTTGACATCAGGATGTGCGATACCACTTGCTTGCTGTGATGTCCTATGCCCTTTTTTGTTTGGTTAACACCAGGTTTTCTCAGGTGCAGACTGACATACTCCCATGATCCCCTTGAGGAGCAAAGCTCAGTGTAGCATTGATTATTATTATTATTATTATTATTATTATTATTATTATTATTATTATTATTATTATTATTATTTTTGTCATTTAGCTGACGCTCTTATCCAGGGCGACTTACATTTGTACCCATTTATACAGCTGGGCATTTTACTGGAGCAATCTAAGTGAAGTACCTGCTCAAGGGTACAACAGCACTGCCCCACCTAACAGTCATGAGTCCAGAGCCCTAATCACTACTCCACAGTGCTGATAAAGCTGCATAGTACAGTGGGGCATCTGCTATCTTTGCTAACTGTCTATGAAGTGGGACTCTAGTTCTTTCTCAACACTGGTCTTTTTCTTGGGCCTCTCTGTACTTAGTAGTAGAGAACATCACTTATACATTGTATCTGCTCTGTTTTGTGCAGGGTGTTGTGCAGCTGTGTCAGGGGCCCTGTGAGATTAAATGGCGAGCGGCAGAATACAGCTCAACATAGATTCAATATAGTGGTTTGAAAAATACCACCTCGGTTCTTAATTCAGAGTCACCTGCCACTGCAGTAAGACAAAGGATGCCAGGTGGGGCCGCTGACGTGCTAAGCAGAGGAAATATTTACTTTGCTATCCTGAAATCATCAAACCCTCCCTGGGCTATAAAGCATCTTGTACTGTCAAAAGCATGGGAAAGTAATGATACACGCAGACAGGCACCAACCGCATAATTGGTCGGTCAAAACGTTAGGAGTCGCAAGGTGCTCTCCCACGAAGAGTGAAACAAAGACCCATCTGATGACACAGCAGATCTAGGAGGCAGAAAGACAGGTGCTAACAAAACCCTGCTCCTATCAGTGATGTGTGTGTGCAGGTACAGAGGAGAAGGGGAGGGAGGCCACACAAAGACATCTCAACGGGGCGTGGAAGCAGACAGGAATGCATACGCCAGTAAGAGGTGGAGCCTCTTTTCCTAAACCTATATATAAATACATCTCTATATATACATAAACTATAAACGCCGTTGTAAATATCTATGCAAACGTGTTTATTTTGTATATTCAAATAACTGTCAAATTGCACATTTTAAAATGCTGGCCCTTTTGTACAGGGGACATGGTAATGTACTGCTGCCCTGTAATTGACATCTAGGTGCATACCTGCAGAGGTCTATGCATCATGTGCTGGTTTATTAATCACGAGGGACGGTATAGGCACACACTTCCTCTCATCTCCGTCTTTATTTGCAGCACATTGTGTCCTAGCTGGTCAAACCGGGACGTACTCTGGTAACCTATACTTCCTTAAAAAACACGCATACTGAGACATCTGTGCTGGTACGTGTGGCTTTGATTGAAAATGCCCTGATCAGGAACACTGCAGGCCGATGCATGATTCAAATCAAACACCTTTAAAAAAAAAAACATGTAATAGATATGCGAAACTAATTCCTTATGAAAAACGTGAGGCGAGAAGGAGAAGCCGCTATGTGTGGAAGATGCACATGAATATGCGTTTTGACTGCCTGCCTCGCTTCTCCACCTTAAAAGACGCCACCCGCCGTCATCCCCCCTCGCCGCCTCCCAGCCCGTCAAACCCTCTTCAGATCACCTGATTTCTGTGCAGCCATTTTGTCTCTGGGAGTGAAGTACAATATCGCATAAACCGGAATAAGAAGAAAAGCCGACAGAAGAAAAGGAGCCCAGACGCGTCCACTTGACGGGACAGACACCCAGCCTAGCGATCAGAGCCAACCGGGGGCCGAGTCGGGGTTTCGGGCTGCGATCTGTGATGCCAACCGGGGGCGAAGCGCCGAGTTACTGATCCTCTCCCTCTCTCTCTCTCTCTCCTGTCTGTGGCAATTGTGCAAGGAAGAGGAGGACTTCTCTTTTCATCCCCAAAAGACAAAAACGCGTATTGGATATTTCCCCAGATCATTTCGGTATCGTTTCTTTCCCCCCTTCCCTGTTTGTTGGCGGTGGCGTAAATTCAAACTATTTGCAGCCACCCTGGGAGCCGTGCGGACAGTTTGTGTGATGTCTGTTTGTGGACGTCTGGGAGAGTTAATATCGGAAAAGGCACTTTGACAGTTTTTAAGTTTAATTTACGTTACTCGAATTCAAATTCTATGTATGCTGTTTTTTCGGACTCCCTTTTATTTTGCCTGCAAGTATTAACGGAACCGCATGTGTCCTCCTCGCACTGTTTGTCCGTTGACGTTTAGGTTTTGGTTAACCAGCTGCGCTGTCAGGATTGATACTTAAAAAAACCACCAACAACAACATAATATTTTTTCATACATCTTTACGTCTTGTAGAATACTATTTATTTAATTGGAAACCTGTCTGATCAAATAAAAAAATGTCGGGCCAGTCTATAACGGATAGGATCGCCGCCGCACAGCACAGCATGACTGGATCAGCCATCAGCAAAGCCGTCTGCAAGGCCACAACACACGAAGTCAGTGGTCCCAAAAAAAAACATCTGGACTGTAAGTATAATGCACTGTAATGTGTTCCCTTGTCCCTAAGTTATGTCGTCCCCCCACCTCCCATAATCCTGCATCATAAAACATGATGTCTCTCGGTGTGTGTCAACGTTAATATTATGTTACTAACTTCCTGTGTTTGTCCTCACTGTGCTTATTGGCAACCCTGCCTGGACCACTCGTGTTAAGTTATGTCGGGTTGCTTATTTGCAGGGTCAAGGTTTAAATGAGTCGCGTTTGTGTTGTCCGCAGTTCTGCGCTGCTCCACCAATGGGATCGGTGGGATTGTGCAGCTCTGCGCAGAACTGCGGAAATCTGCGCAACGAGAAGGCGACCACGGCTGATCCCCTGCATTTAGTTTTGGGGGGTTGATTTATTATTTACCGGGTCAAGGCTTAGACTAGAAATGAACGGACTCGTAGTACGACACGGGTGTTCTTGAAAACTGGTGGCCGAGACGTGAATCGTCCTTCTGTTCAGATGTCAGTCATTATTTGGTTTATATGAGAGACACACACACACACACACACACACACACACACACACATATGCATCAAATATAATTCGTCATAAGTCTTATGATAACCGTTTCATAGTTATGACTGAGCATTGATAACCCAGGCGCTTTTTATCTTCCTTGACACATTGTAACGTTTGAATCTAGCATTATGTGTGTCTACTGTTAAACGGCACCTAGCTGTCAGTGTCAGGGTTTTGAGTGTGTGTGTGTGTGTGTGTGTGTGGGTGGTTTTAACAGCAAATATTAACAGAACAGAAAGGCAACCCCCCCCCAACACACACACACACACACACACACACACACACACACACACACACACACCATTCCTGGCTGTGCAACCAGGTCAAAGGGTTTATTAAGCTGGCAGTCTAGTATGCATAATGCTGTATCTACATTTTATTAACCTGGGGGTCAGGGCAGCCACAGGTCAGTCAATTACAACCGGCTTTCTAGCAGTGTGCTTCATCTTTGCCGTGGAGAATTTTCCAAATTAGACAAGTTCAATATCTCCACATTAGCTGGCTTGCCTGCTGTGCAAGCGCTGTGAACAGTGGTGGTGTGATGTTAACACCGCTCACCTGTACTGTGCTCCACATCACCCTGCTGAACATACAACCTGAACTTGAAACCCAAGACTGATGATTGAGCCATTGCACCTTTTTTTTTTTTTTTTTGTGATATTGGAAAGGAAAATGCAAGTTTTAAAGTACATTTTCCCCACATTTTTTTTTAAGGTTTCTTAAGAAATAGACTGTGTGGCAATTTTCCTGTGTTAGGCTGTTGCTTTGCAATCAGTGACTGTTATTTTATTTTAAATAAATAGCTATATGAGGTATATAGTGGAATTACTGATTTGAAGAAAAAAAAAGTGGGCGGGAGTAACTTAAACCTCAGGGTGTCTACCTGTGCCTTTTCCTCCACCCTGCGACAGTCTGTCTCTGTGATAATGACGTTGCTGCCTTACCCCGCTGTCTTGTGTCATTGCTCTGTAGATGAGTTATGTGAGGGCAGTGCAATATATTGTCAGTTTGCTGATGACCCAGTGCATCTGCATGGCAGGTAAAATGCCAGACTTTCCAATTGCTGGAGATGTCTGCCATTGATGAAGAGGAGGGCTGCAGCAGGTTTCATTGCTTTTATCTGAATCGGTGGTCACGTGTTCTTGACTTGAAATCTGTTGTTGCTTTGAAGCACTAAACTGATTAAACAGAAAACAATCGGGTTTATTTTACTTTAGATGAATGTCAAGGCAGAGCACCCCCCCACAAAACTGCAAAAAAGGTCTCAGCCTTTTAAAGTCCCCAATATCTGAAATATAAACAAATCCCAGGAGGCAGTGGGCCAGGTGATGTGTAGAACTGGCAGTGGCAGCAGAGGGGTGAAGTGAGGATGTTCCATGTGTGAGTGGGTGAGTGAGGGAGTGTGCCTTGAGCCAGTGCTTACGTGGTGCTGGAGGAAAGCAGTCCCTGCTCGAGCTGCTGGTTGAGAAATTCAGGTTATAGCAGAAGCCTTGGAGACTGAGTCACCCCATTGAAATGGCGTCCGTAAGTACTCTGCTAAGTGCTGAGGAAATGAAATTAAAAGGAAAAAACAAAACTCCTTGCCCTAGTGCTTTGCTAGGTTATGACTTTTAAAAGCCTGATGAATGGTGTAGGAGCTGGCGGGCCTGTAACTCTCCCCCGTGGGGATGCGCAGGCTTGCCTTGACCCTCTGTAGTTTTGTGACTACGGTATGGCAATAGATGACTTGTCAAAAATAACCACTTCGCTGTGGAGTGCTGCTGAAATTGCTGCATATGTTAAGGGGTTTGGTATGTGCGCGACACTGTCAATATTTACCCCTGGAGTTTAGCAGCAATTCAATCTTTAGATGTTCTGTGCCTTTGATACATTTGCACGACCTTAGGCTCTGACAAGATTTAGGCCCCTGTTCCCACTATGCCAGGTTGTAATTGTTTATTGAAGCTTATAGTTTTGCCTGGTTTAAAAAGCCCTCCCCAGCCCATCTTTCATTATTTCTTTTCTGTTGCCGGGTCTTTAATCCTAATGAGGTCAGCCTAACATAAGGAAATCTGTGGTTTCGTCTTGTACGTTAGATTTGTAAATAGTGGTTTTCGTTGCTGTAGAGAAACCGAGACCTTTCACGCCCCCCGGCTCATGGTAGCACTGTCCTGAGGAGCTTTCCAGGGGTGCCACAAACATGTCGTTGCATTCTCGTATTGCTCGTGCGTGATGGCGCATGTCCTCCACGAGAAAACGGCAGATCAGGTCAGTGTATGTGTGCAAGTCTTTGATTTACTGTAATCGACTTGTACAATGCAGATCATTAAATTTTTTTAGCCATGGAGTGTTTGCCCATTTCCTCCTCCCAATCTGAGTGTTTTTCTCATTAGCCTTTCTGTCTCGTACTCACCGACCACATGGGACAGATTGTAAGTGCAGTACTGGATCTTACCTGCTTTTTGCTCCTGGCTTGTGCTGTACAGTCAGGGTGGGGAGGGTGTTGTCAGTCTCCCTCTGGACCCCCCCTATAGCAGGGCTAAGTGTGCACACGTGCCTGATCACTTATTTCACAATAATAATAATAATAATAATAATAGTAATGGTAATAATAGTGAAAGAATGCTATGCAGTCTAGGCAAGCAGATTCCTGCAGCACAAGCCCATTGTTGAGCTCTAATACCATTTCCTCTTTCACTCTGCTTTGAGAAGCCGGTGCAGGTGCTGCTTTTATTTGTATTTTGTTGACGCAGCCTTTGCGTGAGAAATAGTTCAGGGTAGGACCTTGGGGCCGGCACAGAGTGAACGAAAGCAAACGGTGGGAAACGGAGCAAACAGGAAATAAGATAACGGGGAAAATACCCATGATGTCATCTTCTGTTTCGTAGATTGAAACGGCTGCTTGCGTCAGTCTGATAAGGAGGGGATCGGCACTGTCGTACAGTGGCACCAGGGCTTAAATTAGTAGTCTTCTATACTCCTTCCCACACTATCACTTTGCCAGTGCTGTGCAGTTAGTTAAACGGATTTGCAAGTGTAATGTTGACCTGAAGTGGCCGTTGCTGTCATTTGATTTAATTTGCAGCATGAATGTCCTCTTGACTGTGCATCAGTTGATTTTAGTCATTTGTTTTAGGTTTTTTTTTTTTTTTTTTTTTTAATTTACCATTTGTGTACGTGTATGCATTTGTGGATATGTGCATTTTAAGCATGCTCAGAAAGGCAGGAGTTAACAACCCGCTGTCAGATTAGCTGGGTGGTGGTGGTGTCCGCAGCCCCTGTCTCTGCCTTGTTGACACGTTTCCTGTCCCTGACCTTGTGCTGGAGTGCCTGGTTGCTCTCTCAGCAGGCAGTGCCGCTCAGGAGCACAGTAATTTGTTAATTAATCCAGTCAAGGTGGGAGACAGTTTGAAAACATTGCCTCCACTCTCGGGAGGTGGTGTTCCGAATAAATCTACTCGGAATCCCCCACCCCCACCCCCTGCACTAATATCAGTTTGGCAAATCCCGTGGAAGACGAACCGTAATGTTATTGGCACGCAGATTGAAGCTGCTACTCTGTATTCTCTGAGGAGTCTGCCCTCTCCATTAATGTCAATACGATTTCTGTTTTTCAGCGTGTACTATTTTTGTATTGGGTTAAATTATGAATAGAACAAAATTATTTAATAGTGCTCTCCCTGCTAGGCTTTTTTTGTATGACATAGGCACTACAAACCTTCCTCAAAATAGTTTTGTCCAGCTGCATGGAATGAAGCAAAATAGAATTACAAGTCCAAAGTTAATTTTGTCGTACTGAAACCATATTCCTTTCTTTCATTCCTTCCTTTTTATTTTATTCAGTGTTCTACCTGCATTTACGTGTACGCCATATTACTTTGTGGTTATTTTCGGACAAGGGAGTGACGGAGAGCTATTTAAAGCAACAAGAAAACTCCCAAGAATAAGCGGAGAGCCCTAGCTGTAGCACAGGAGGATGTGGTGGGGAGGGCATAGATGTAGCTGATGTCCATGATGCATTTATTTCTGCAGCTGCTATACTCTTGCCGATGCTTCCCCCTGTCCCAGAATGCCCCTACAGCATTTCTCAGCATTACTCGGTATATTCAATTTAAGTGATAGAGGCGTAGGTGATGACGTGATCTCTCTCTCCACTTGCTCCTGTCAAACTGAGTTATGGTGGCTTTGGTAACGTGATCGTGCTATGGGGTACTACAAAAACATGCTTCTACTATGTTTTTTTTTTAAATATATGTATGTTGCAATCTATCTATATCTTTCTCTCTCTCAATATATAGAGTATATATATATAGATTGCAACATTGATAGTCTGACATGTCCTGTACCCCCACTGTGGTGCTCACTTTATGTGGCTGGTATTTACATATTAAAGCATTTGTAATTTGATAAAAAAAAAAAAAAAGCTTAATTAGTCTTTGTCCCTGCTACAGCTGACCTGATCAGACAGTGGAAACCGTCCCATTCTCTTCAGTTCAAAGTATTTATATTTGGAACTGGGGGGGGTGCATCCTTTATGCTGTAAGATTCACCCCAGTTTTCTTCAATTTAATTAACAAGATGATCGATTTTGTTTAATGTGTAAAGGTAGGTGTTAGACTGCTTTCATGGTGAGAGTGGTCAAAGATGCTTCTGCATGTCTGTCTGCTGGGAAGAAAGAGAGAGCCCTTCTGGGTGTTCTGTTCGACATGCAGGGAATTGCCCCAGTGCACTGGAAATCTTATTTCCGTTCCCTCGTATGGCTGGTTGTGTTTAGGGATTATTTTACAGTCTCGCATGTTTGGAATTCCAGACTGCAAGGCTAGCAGACCTAAAGAACAAAAAAAACAAGAATCAAGTCTTCACTTTCATTTTAAATGTAGTGTGCACACACACACACTCCCTTTTCTAAAGAATCTCTGCTGAGAAAAGACCTCGCGATTATTGTAGTCACAGACGGTCTATCCCAGCATGGGCCTTGGAGGGTTTTTTGTGCCGATTTGTGCGATTACCCTGCAGTGAAAGTGACGAGTGACTAAACCGATTGCAGCGGGCAGAAAGTGGGCACAGTGACTGCCGAGTACCAGGAGCGGCTTGGGAGTCAGCAGGTCCGAGGCCGTACTATCGAGCTGCTCTTTCCGCAACAATGGACGCTTTCTTACCCAGGCATAAAATGACATCATGGGCTGTCCACGGGCCGCATGGTGTCGCTGAAGCAGGCATACAGAGCAAGGGTGCTATTGTTCTCTCGGTCACCAAGAAGCCAGTACTGCTGTGGAGGCACAAAGTTTGCTAGTCTTCCTCTGTTGGAGCTCTGGAAATGACACCCCCTACCAATCCCTCTTGCTGTGTCCATAGCTATTAAACATTAACAGGAAATCTATAACCGTTAGATTTACAGTGGCTAGTGGCCAGATGCATGGGCTTGTCAGCTTGGGTTTGTTTGGTGTGTGTGTGTGTGTTTGTGTGTGTGTGTACACGCACACATTGGCCAATTGGTTTAGTTTTGTGTCACGATTGCGCCTTTTCCTCCAGATAACTGTCCATCACTGGTTTGTGAATGATGATATCAGGAAGTGGTGTTTTACTTTTAAATACACGCATCTGCATATTAAAGTCTCGCTCTCTTCAGTCTCTCTGAGGGCCCGATCAACTTGTTATCTGAAGGGGGGGGGGTAGCAGGCATATAAATGAAGGCAGGAGGCAGAAGGCAGTTTCTTTGATTTGATGAAGGTGCCAGCAATAAACTATAATATCAAACCCCAGAGTCAATGCATTACATTCTTTACAAACTTGGCAATAGAAATTTCCCTCTTTCATACATCCGCTAGACCAAATACCAGTCCGCAGCTCGTTTCATCCTGCACCCCTATCACTTTCCCCAAATCCCCCTGGAAAAAAAAAACAAACATCTCCTGTGCTCTGTATTGGTATTGTATTTCTTCTTGGTAGTTACAAAAAAAAAAAACTTAATCCTCTTTGTCTGAGTGCACATGTGAGTGTTTTATACGCAGTATAATGTGTGTTGGTTGTAGAGTTCATGTATATGTGTATCAGTCCGCAATACTATACACCCACAGATAGCCGGGCTGCAGTGTGAGAAGGTTTGGGAACCGCTGCTGCCAACAATCTAAATCATGCCTTTAATCAAGAGTGTGGCCTTCAGCAGTCCCACAGGCCCTGGGCTGTAGTTGATAGAGATTCTCCCTGTCCTTCCACCTGTGAAAACTCTCTGCTGCGGCAGGCCTGCCCTGTTGTACTTCCAGAAGCAGGGTCATAGTCTCTCTCCAGCCCTAGGAATCATTAACATTCTTTTTATTGCTTTTTTATTAGCAGATGCCCTTATCGAGGGTGACTTAGGAAATATTCTAAAGCATTAAAGTGCAGTAATACAATCTGTACAAAATACTATTATAATGAGCTAACTTGGTCCAGTTGAACTGCTGAGTTGAAGTCATAGCACGTGGAAGCGAAACTGAAACTGCCCCTCTGCATTGCGGCTGGCTCTGACCTGTCACCCCTCTGCTGTCCTTTGCAGACCTGATCCACTGTACCAACGAGATGAATGTCAACATCCCCCAGCTGGCCGACACACTCTTCGAGAGGACTGCCAACAGCAGCTGGGTGGTCGTGTTCAAAGCGCTCATCACAACTCACCATCTCATGATGTATGGCAACGAGGTAAGCAGTCTGTGTGTCTGTTCAATGGGGTGTGGAAGAGAGGGAGCAAGACACAGACATTGCAAGAGTTCACCTGCATGCCTCCATCTTATCTAAATTTAAATCAATTCATCAAAATTTAAGGATGGAGCCAAGTGCATTGATTTGGCCCGTGCCAATCACAGGGCAGTGGCAAGGGGGGGGTGTTTGGTGTGACGCCGCAGACATTAGATGGAAACAGTGCAGCCACCTGTTGACCAAGGGGGTGGCCTTATCATTATTTAGTCCAGCAGGGGCTCGTTGGGGAAGATAACGGGTGGGAAACTATAAAGGGCCCGAACCTCCTCACTGGGGTACAGTGGGACAGAGACCGAGAGAGAGAGGGAGATACACATGGAGCAGCACCCTGGGGATGTTTGTAGGGAGAGACGGAGAGGTGTCTGCAGGGGCAGTGCTGGCTATCTGGTGCTGGGGTGCAGAGATACTGGAGAGCGCGCCTGAGGGGCGGCGCAAGGAGGCAGTGATAATCTGGGCGCAGTGTCCCTGCAGGGCTGGTGCGCACTGGGGGCGCTGAGATAAAACGCTGGGGTCTGGGAGTGGTGAGGAGCAGCACAGTCTCGTGGCAGAGAAATCGAGCAAAGCAGGAAAGAAAGCAAAAGTCTTCATGACATTGCGGATATATTAGGATTCCTTTCAGAATTAAAAATAAGTTTCAGTTGTTGAGAGTGTTACGAACTTCGGCATGTGGCCTGGCAGTCCGAGCCCTTGCACTTTGTGCGAGGTAAAGATGTCCTTGCATCCCTTCCCCTTCAGCTTTTCAGTTTCCTGTTACAGAATCTATAAACCAGCCCAAGGAAAAAGAAAAAAGAAATCCAAGACAGAAGGAAGTAATAGCAGCTAAACTTCCACACACGTTACACTCCTTTAACTCGGGGACAGTCCCTTCTAATTTTCTATTAGGGGACAAAACCTTCATGTGTGAGTTGTGCCATTATGTTGCTGACAATCAGGCACCACTGAGGAGCTCTGGACACCTGACTAAAAGCCCTGTATTCCTTATTTACAGGCCTCTCCATTATAAATCACTTGCTATCTTTGTGGAGATGGAGCTTGGGGTGGGGGGGGTCATATAGAAAGTTTGTCGGCTGATTTGAGATGGGAAAAGCTGCAGCGCGTGTGCAAGCTCGCCTCTGCGGCAGGGCGTCGCCGGGCTGAGGGAGAGCTCTCGTCTCTTAGTCAGGTTAAAGGTGCGGTTTCACTGGGCTGCAGCATTGTTGTCAAGCCTTCCTTGACAAGAATGTTTACATGGCAATATGAACAAAATGAAGCAGAAAGCACTTAATAATTGCCCCCATTCATAAACCCGTGGGAGTATGTGTGGACATGGACGTTGGCAGCTTGCTTCCGGAATGTGAATCCCCTAAATTTGTGAAAAGTCATCCATGGTAGAGTTGGGAGGGAGGGCTCGTGTTAGGACAGCCTTCAGCCTGCCTGTGCTGCCAGGGGGATTCCCAGCATCCCGCTCAGCTCTGGCCACGTCAAAATAAAGAACAACAAAAAGTTTGCTTTCCTATCAATTTTTTTTGTTTAATACATTTTTAAATGTATTTTTATATCATCTTCTCGGGATGTGTGAATGGAGCATTTTGCAGTGGCCTGTCTTATCGTTTCACAAGAAGCAGTCAACCTTTTTGTGTGTTCTGGCTCAAGATTCCTGATATTTAACCATTTAAACATCTACAAGTATCTGTGTCTGTGAGTCCCTTAAGTAACTCCCCCCACTCCTCTTGAGGGTTCATTGAATCTGCACAGTGGCTCTACATCAGTCGCACATGGCCAAGCATTTGCCCACTCCTGGCACTGAGGAAGAGTGCCTGGCTGTGTGACTGTGCATTACAATACACTGCCAGAAGCACATCAAAAGGAGTGATTTAATAAGATCAGTTTTACTGTATGGTATTTACAGTGTATGTGTGTGTGGGTGGGTGGGTGAGATTCTTAATGCTTGTTTTACACCCTTATTGGTGCATTTTGTTTTTGTCAGCTTAATTTTGATCTGCAGTTACTGTAAGTGACCACTATTTGTTTTTGATTGTCCGTTCTATATACTATACTATACCATATAAGCATGTTTTGTTGATGTGTTGCTGTGGACTGTGTAATGTAATCATCTCTGATTGCATTGTCAATTTCTCTGCCTCGTGGCAAAGCGGATTGCATTTCAAGCAGCACTGAAGTCCAGTCTCTGTCTTTGCGGTATTCGGCAAGACAATGCATTTTTCTATATGTGTATTTATTTATTTCCCCTCCACAGCGATTTATCCAGTACTTGGCTTCCAGGAACACTCTCTTCAATTTGAACAACTTCCTGGACAAGGGGGCATTGCAAGGTAGGCTGGTTGGCTTTTGTTACAAGCATTCACTCACTCACTCTAACCTAAGCAGATTGGGCAGGTGCTTTCCTTAGATCTGTCCGGCTGCCCACCCCCCCAACATTTTCCATCTCCAAATTTGTTCCACTCAGTCGTCAGTCAGCAAAGATTGTTATTTTATTTTTAAACAAAACATGTATTTTTTTGGTGGGGAGGGGGGGCTGTTTGGGAGATTTCCCTGAAAGTGGAAGTTATAGGCAGTTATAAGTGGGAGGTGCACTGGCCAGAGACGCATGCCTGGGGTTCAAACCAGGTTGTTTAGCTCAGACTGCGAGCGAGAGGCAGAATGACGACTGTGACATCTCTATAGCACTGGCGTCACGGAAGAGCCCCCGACTGTAATCGGAGAGGCAGCTCAGTCTGCCAAATTATTTACAGTGTTGTTAGAATAGACACGGAGAGACTAAGAGATCTAGAACCCATAACACATCTTTTTGTTTTCAAAAGGAATATTGAGTCCTCTCATGCTACAAACTCCAACTGAAACATGAGGACTCGTGCTTGATGCGCACTGATAAAAAGCTATTTCCTTACGAGGACTGAAACGGCTGTAAACATATTGTACTGTACAGTTGTTTTGTGTGTGGAAATTTTTATTGTATTTTTTAAAGTAGCCCAGAATGTCAACTGCCCTTGCATGCATTGCTTGTATCTGTCCTTCACAGGAAAACATTTTATTTGAAAGTGGGAACCAAATGGGATAGCTGAGAGAAGAGCAGCATTTACATTTGAATTGGTCATCCTTTAGATTCAATGATCAATTTCTTCGTGCTTTTATTTATTTTTATTTATAAAACAAAAATCATTGTAGGTTGTTAACCACTGTTGTTTCACCCTGGAGTTTAAATACCGCGAGTTATGATAATTCCCTTTAAGTCTTATATCTACTTTAAAGTATCAGTTATTGAGTTTTTTGTTTAAGTTTGAAACTGAATATTTTAATTCTTGTTTTGTCGTCTTTGCTTTGGCTTCCCTGTACAGGTTATGACATGTCTACATTCATCAGACGCTACAGCAGGTATCTCAATGAGAAGGCGCTCTCGTACAGGCTGGTCGCGGTGGACTTCACGAAGATGAAGAGAGGGTGAGGAGATGGGGGAGAGCAGGTTTTGGGGGGGGGGGGTAGCACAACAGCCATTTTAAACTGACTGAAACTGGGGGGAACCAAAAGAGAACGACCAATGAAAAAATAAACCTTTCATTGCTTTTGACTTTCTGAAATGATTTGAATGCTTCAGATAGTCTTTGCCAGTCTGAGTGGCCTGAGTTTGTGTTCACGTGTGTGTGGACATGCAGTGTTTGGGGGTTAAGGCAGAGGTCCTGACCTTGTTGACCATTTTCTTGCCTCCCCAGGATCGATGGAGTGATGCGCACCATGAGCACCGAGAAGCTCATCAAGACTCTGCCTATCATTCAGAACCAGCTGGATGCTCTGCTCGACTTTGAGGTACGCCCTCTAACCCTCTCCCCAAAGGTTCAAATTCAAATTTATTGGCAGGAAAAGTTTACACAAGTTTTGCCAAAGTATTTACAAATACAGTAAAGAGGGACGAAATAAAACAACTTTACAGATTATCTCTCCTTTCTGATTTTTTTTTCTTTTTTTTCTTTTGTAGTCTCAGGCTGTTTGTTTAAAATATGCCTGGCTTTGTGAAGGAAAGGTAGTTTGTTCTCTGCAAGGATTCCTTCTCTTCTCAATGAATGCACAATCAGTGTTGCTACTTGTGCTGACTTACCTTCCTGCCTCTTGCCCCCCGCCTCCCCTGCTGCAGGCCAATCCCAATGAGCTGACCAATGGAGTGATCAATGCTGCCTTCATGCTGCTTTTCAAAGACTCCATCCGCCTCTTCGCAGCCTACAATGAGGGAGTCATCAACCTGCTGGGTAAGGGAGGGCTGCTCTCAGCTGGCCACAGTGTACTGCCTGGGTGTATTAAGGTTGTGCAGAGGAGAGATCATGGGGGAGATGTATAGGGCCTTGATGACTTAGTGTCTTTAGTGGGTGACCTACAGTGTGCATTAGTTTCCCTTTGTTTGGAATGTGAGCTAAATTAGGTTTATTATTATTATGGTGCTGAAGTAAAGTTAAGATTTTTAATGCAAAGTTTAAGTAAATCTCTGCCTGCTTCTCTAGATGTGTCTGGTGGTAACTGTTCCCTGACTCGCAGAGCAGAGAGTCCAAGAGTCGTGTACACGTTTGACAATGATCGTAGTGTGCTGCATGTGTCCTGTCCGTTAGCGTCCTTTCTCAAATAAACATTTTCGCTATTAAAAGGCACAAAATGAAGTGCTCAGTCAATCAGTTGGTTTAGTAACCATGGCGTGCAGTGCTGTCTTGTGAGCTCGATTCCAGCACAGCTTGCGTCACTCTTTCCAGGAAGTGTGTCCCCGGTGAGTGATGAACCTTCTCATCAACTGTAGGCTGCAGGACGGTCCTGTGGTGCATGGCAGTGAGCAGATTGTGTTTGATTGTTTGTAATGTTCTTGTTTTTATTTCTTCAAGAGAAATATTTTGATATGAAGAAGAACCAGTGCAAAGAGGCCCTGGACATTTATAAGAAATTTCTCTACAGGATGACCAAGCTCTCGGAGTTTCTCAAAGTGGCTGAGGTAGAGTTGACCTTGTTTTGTAACATGCCGACTTGTCTGTACAGGGCTGGTGCAGCACTGTCTATCAGGGCTTCTCTCTCTCTGTCTTTCTCTCCCTCCCTCCCTTTCTGTTTTTCTCTCTCCCTCCCCTTTCTCGGCGCATCCAGCTTCCACACATTCATACTCAAGGTGCCATAGTGGCATCCGAACACTTTAAATCCATCTTGGCAAACAGTCTCAATTCAGATCTGTCCATTCCTGTCATTCTCACCACAAGCATTCATTGTGTTCCACCAACAACGCTCCCCCCTCAACCGCTCCTCCCCCCTCTGAACCATCACACCTGCCGATCGATTTTCCAGAGAAATGGAACCCCCCTCCCCCTCCACAATCTGTTCCGTTGGATCGAGCTGTTTTTCGTCTGAAAGACACCCTTTATTGGAGAGACTGTGCACGTATAGTAACACTGGCATGTACTGTAGGCTGAGAGCAAGGCCTTGGGGATCTTCTTGCCTTCCACAAGGATCATGTGATTCCCCAACTTGTTTCCTATTATTGGATTTTGACCATACACATCTGACTTATAGACGCCTCTACGGCATTTTCACTGAGCCTCCAACTTCTGTGAAATTAGTCCTCCTTTCCATGAAGTGCATTTCAAAATCTAGAGGTGCCGTGCAGCCTCCCCTGGGCTGGGCACCAGGACCGTGTAGATATTGCTTCCATGGGGGCAGCGTAGCAAGAATAAAACTAAAAAAACAGAAGTGATCTTATCCTGGGAATCTAGAGCATGATTTTGGGTTGCACCATTCTTTCCAACCTTAATAGATGTATTAATATGTTTAGATGTATAGCCTATATACGTATACATGTATGTACGTATATATAAACATTTCTTCAGAGGATTGTTACATTATAATTATATAGTATAAATAAATATTCATTGAGGATGCTCAATGGTAATATTTATAAGCTGGATTTAAATATTTACATCCCAGTGTTGCTATACGTTGGGGGAAATGCTGGAATGCCTTGATGCGGGCGTGATTTAGTGGCGAATGCTGGCGCGACCTGATGGATGATGAGGTGCCTGTGCAGGTCCTTTGCGTTGTGCAGCGTGTCTGATGCCTGTAGCCCTGCACTGCATGGATTAATGGTTAATTTATGTGCCCACTCTCCTGCTCGGAGATGAACTGGCTGTCTAACGGACCCGATATCACAGCAGTGTGTGAGATCCCATACAAAAGCAGCACACCGCCTGTCAGTCTAGACAACCACTCGTTTAATCGACTGATTTATGTTTTTACCTGTTTGTTTATTGAGTTTTCCGGAGCTCTCGCAGTCACAAACCTTTTATTTTTATTTAGTTAGTTATTTTTAAATTTCCGCCTTTAGAAATGCGCATCTTTCTCTCTTTATTTGTTTTCACCTTATTTTCTCTCTCCTTCTCTTTCTTCTATTTTCTGTTTTCCGCCACGAAAAAAAAAAAAAAGCCTGGCCCCTGCTGGCCTTCAGAGCATTCTCTCCCACATTAGAGCCTGAGAGGCAGCCTGCTCTGTTCTTCCAGGTGGATCCGATCCTAAGGCAGGGCGCAGCCGGGCATATTCTCGGCTGGGCTGAAAGATATATGAGCCCTGTGCCCTGAATGTTGGGAGTGATCACCTACTTCCACGGGCTACCCAGTCCGTTTGAATCGGCGCGAAAAACTAAAATAACCCCACAGCCAACTGCATGCTGGTAGCAAGACTGTAGCTCAGACTTGGCTTGGCTGAATGAATTGAAGTAAAAATGGATCCCTGGGACTGGAATGACAGGGAAGTGCACGTTCTCACAGTACTCCTGTCACTGAAGATGATTTATATAGACATCTATGCTACCATCCTGTTTATGGACTATATTTGTTTACATTCCAGAACTCCACAGTGCTGTGTACTATGTTTGTGTAGGAGGGGGTTGGGGAAAACTATAACCTTGCTATGATGTCTGTGAACTTGTTTTTATTTTTAGTTGGGTGGGGAGGGGTGAAAACCAAAGTAGACTGAGGTTGGCTAAAGCTACAGTCATATCTTGGTATACTTGCAGCAGAATGGTTTTGTACAACAAGCAAGAAAATAAATAAAATGTCTTTACCATGTGTGTTTTGTGCGGTTTGCCAAAATAAGCATAGATGAAAGTCCTTATTCAGATGTTTCACGTCTTGCGGTAACATGACTGCCATATACCACTATACCAGACCACAGTACTGCACCAGTCCAAGGCATTTAAATGTGCAATCCATTCCAGTCCAGTCTGTCTGTGCTAGCATGCCAAACCCTTTTTTCTGTTTTTACAATCACTGCATGGAGTAATGGGCCCTTTTGTTATATTTTCTTTTCTTATTCCCCTTTTGTTTTGTTTTTGTATTTTTTGTTTTGTTTTTGTTTTTGTGTTTTTTTTTTTTTGTGTGACACAGCAAGTTGGAATTGATCAGGGTGACATACCAGATCTTACTCAGGTCAGTGTGCATTTCATCTCAAATTTCTCCATGTGGCTTCATTCTAACGCTGTCATTCCCTACTCACCCTGCAGGCTTCCACCTTTTTAATAGGCCACCTTTGCTTAGCTGAGGCAACAGGACTCTTGCAAACACAGGGGATCTGCAGTTGTTTTGCTCCTGTTGCTCCTTAACGAGAGAGTCTGCATTTGATATATATTATTTTTAAATGAAAATTATTATTAGTCTTTTAAATATGGTTGTTAAATTCAAATCTGATTTATTATTATTTTTTTCTCCCTTGCTGTGGTTTCCTTTGGAGCATAGTCCTTTCATGATCCCATTCCAGAGTATCTACTGTAGTAATCAGGCCTATGTTGAAGCTAATGGTAGATAGGAATTGTGGGAAATAAGCTTCAAATTGAGTTTTTTTTTTATGATCTGGAAAATATATAAAGCTTAAGCTGGCTAACACTGGCACATGCATTTCTTTGTCCCTGATTTTAAATGAACCATCTCACAAGGCATTGCCCTCTAGTAGTTAGGGGCTTTGTGGGTATAAGTCATACATTTTCAGAACTGCTGTTCCTGCTCTTTTAAACAAACCAACAAATGCATAAATACTTTTTGTTTGCTTCGTTTCATTTACCTGTCCACAGTTTTAATGGAAAAATGAATTTATCAGTCAGATTCCTTAATGCCATGTTAGTTTGGCTTTGTACAATCCCCCCCCCTCCAGGCCTGTACGAGTGAAGTCAGCCATGTTGCACAGCTCCAGCCCCGTTTTAACAAAACGGATGTGCAATGATCAGATAGCCAGCCGAGATCTAGAGTTCAACAGCTTTTGCATCTTTATCTAAAGCCATCGTGTTTACAGAGCTGTGGGGAGAGCAGCGAATGGGATTTTTCCAGGGGCTCCTTTTCTTTTCCTTCTTTCTTTCTCTTTCTTTTCTATATATCTTTTGAACATTATTTGTTTTTGGTAGTTTTTTCCTCTCCGTAACTTCCATTTCTCAGTACAGGACATCTTGACTGATTTGATCATTATTTTGATTTAAAATAAAAAAAAATATTTACGGTTTTAAATTGTTTTTTGGTTTTCTCTTAATATGATGCACAGAGTATCTGAGAAATCTGTCTTACTGCAGTTTGGTGCTTTGGCTTCCAACTTCTTTCTACATGTGTGTGTGTGTGTGCGTGCATGTGTAACACGTGGGATCAGCAACCTAATAACACAACAGTGTTGGTAAAGACCAGTGGAAGAGATGAGCACCCCTCACACACAGAGAAACTTCTAGAGCATCGGTTAGAATTTAAATTAAAATATGAAATTGAAAACCATGCTTGTCTCTGCTTCTCTCTGGATTGTCTCTCCATGACCTCCCGATTTTCAATTTCGTTTCTTGTTTTTTGTTTTTCTTCCCATTCCTTCCTTCACTCACAAACGCACACACACTCTCTCACACTAATTCACACTCCCTCACTCAACTCACACTTTCCTGAATGTCCTTCTTGCAGACCCTCTAAAGCTGTTGCTGCCATCTTGAAAATTATTATTAGACTGTCTAATGATATGTGGTTAAATAATTTGCTACCTTAAATTTAAATAACCTTAATCAGTCAGTGGGACATTTTTCATCATAGGCAAATCTATCATAAAATATATGAACACAAGATAGTCTCCACACTCTATCATATCTGCATCATGGAGAAACTCAATGGGGAGATGCAATAATGTATAAAAGACTCATTTTGGAGAACTTGGAAACCAAACGCAACACTAAATCTATGTATCTATAATTTTATATGTATATTTGTGTGTGTGTAAGCATATATGCACTCCTGCAGATGGTGGAAAGTTTTATGAATTGGACCTATATTATGTATAATTTTACTTGAGGGGGGGGTGAATTCTCCATTTCCAATGTGAGCTGCAACAAAAAGATCTCGCAGGCCTGTATATATGTCAGCATGGGGGTGCAAAACTGAACTATGGGTATGCATGCTGGGCTCTGTCCTCCCCCCTTTTGTACTTCCAAGTGGTTCCTTTGTTTTTTGGGGTGGGGTGGGGTGAGGTGGAGGTGGGGGTGGCTTGTGAAAATGACCTATGGGGCATGTGACCATGATTTGTGGAGGGTGATGCATTGGTTGAGCCTGCAGAAGAGCGACACTCATGTGTGGCTGCGTCTGAGTGCTGCGCCGGCCCTGGGGTGTGGGGGTCTCACTGCGCGTACCCTGCCCTCTCCTTTACAGGCCCCCAGCAGCCTGCTTGAAGCCCTGGAGCAGCACTTGGCCTCTCTGGAGGGGAAGAAAACCAAGGAGTTCTCTGCGGCCAGCAGGTATGGCGTTCGGAGCACCAAACAGAGGCTAAATGGCATGGTCTGTCAATTAATTTAGTGATTTGATTTTGGTGTAATTTTTGGGGTGGGGGTTGGGGATCTGGATGTTTTGTAATGTATCCTAAGCTTCGGCCTGAAAAAAAAACTCATCTGTGTTGGTCTACTATGGAGACCGTGGTGAATGTCTGTACCTGTTTCATAGTTATATAACCTAAGTTTTTAGCTTGATGCGGCACCTGCAAATCTTTTTTTTTTTTTTTCCTGGGAGACTTCTGGTGAATGGGAGGTTCAGGTGCTGGGAAATCCTGGTGTGGGGAAAGGTGTGGTCACAGTAGCACCATTCTGAAAGGAGTGCTGCCCTGGCTATTCTGAAATATCTCCTCTCCTCTCCCCTAGAGCCAGCACACTGTCCAGCGCTGTGTCCTCCCTGTCCAACACGGGCATGTCCTTCAGTCGCATGGATGAGAAGGAGAAGAAACAGGCGCTGGAGGAGGAGCAGGCCAGGCTGCAGTCTCTCAAGGTGAGGTTTTCGAACCCTCTACCACCTCCTCCGTGCATCAGCCAAAGAATAAATGAATACATTAATCTAAATTCATGTTCCTAATACTGGAGAATGTGGGTGTCTATCAGTGCTGGGACTGGAGAACACTGCTTTACACAAACAAAATGAGCCAAAAAAAAAAAAAGAGAAAACAAATAACTGAAAAAGGAAAGGCAAAAATCATGACTGTCAAAACCATTGTTAACCCCCCCTTGAGGTTCTTCCTGAGGCGTTTTGTCAGCCTTGTTTATGTGAGCATAGTTCGCAGGCTGAACATGCTGTCCTTGCAGGGGCACCTTTGCCCTCCGTGTATGATTAGCCAAGCCGGGTGCGTCACAGCTGGCCGCCGACCTTCAGCAGTCAAGCCTTAGAGGGATGTGAACTTCATTGTTCTCCATGCATGCCCCGACCGGGGACCTCGTGCGTTTGAATTCCTCAGCAGCCTCTCGAGGAAAATGCCAGCACCCCTCGGACTGTCCCAAGATAAGACTAATACGGCAACCTGGCTCCTGCCAGCCGCAGATTGTACATTCCCTTGCTGGGCAGCCCCTGTTCATTTTCAGTACTTGTTAAAACTGTTTATTTATTATTACTATTATTACTATTAATAATCATTTTAAACCGTGCCAGGCATTAAACAGTACTTGTAGCTCTGTTCTCTGGAAATGTCTATATATTTGGCAGTGTATTATTGCATTTTATTGTATTTTATTCTATCTGTCCAACCACCCACCATGATCTGTATCTGATTCGCCTTGCCTGTCGAGCTTAAAATGCCCCAAGCAAACAAAAAGTCAAAATCAATAATGAACTGCGCCGAGCTCTGGAGAGCCTGGTGTTAACGGTGTTGTCATGTCTTCATTGCGCTGCTTCCTGGCTGTTCTGTTTGCAGGACCAGCGTCTGAAGGAGATTGGCATGCAGACTCCGAGTGCATCTCCCAGCGCCCAGTCCGTAGGCAGCACCGCCAACAACGGCACTGTTGGCTTGGACCTCTTCTCCGCCCCAGCCACTGCCCCCTCCACCAACAGGTACTGAGCCTCTGTGCTACAGACACTGCCAAGCTCCTCAGGCCCTGGCACTCACGCTGCACAGTGCTCCAGGGTGCAGGATCTGACACTGCTCGCTGCCAGGTTGTGCTGGAGGCGTGTGTTTTGGCTGCAGTACAGCATAACATAGAACAGGCCAGAATAACCCGAAGACAGTTGCACACAGGGCAGGTAAAAATGTTTGAGAATCAGGTACAGGGACAATAGCAACAGCAGACAGCTTCAAGGTGGGGAAGCGGGTACATGGGGAAGGTTATACTATAAGTAGAAACCTATTCCGTGGAGTGAGTTTTTCATGTCCAGCTCATATACTAGAAATCAGAGATCGAAATAAATGCCATGATGTCATGGGGGTGCTAACTCTGGAGCTGCTTTGCTGGAAGTCAATAAAGAAAATCAGAGAAGTCACCATTTTTTGCACGTTTGATTGCCCCATCACCCTATTTTTCCGAAAGAGCCATCGGTTTGTAGTCATGAACAGTTTTTTACCACCCAGAACTGTCACTATTATTTTACATGATTATTTTATTCCAGGCACAGTGGAGTGCGAACTGCGTACGTGTGGAGATTTCACTTTGGAGAACGCGCAGTTCGCACTCCGCTGTAGACCACATGGCAGTGCCTGGAATAAAATAATCATGTAAAATTGTTCTGCTTGTGGAATAACCTGAGGAAATATAGATTTTCAGTGGAGTTCCCCTTTAAAGGTTGAGGGTGATGGATGTTTAGACTGGAACAAAAGACCGGGGCCTTTAGGACTATGAGTTACCTTGACTCTTACACAGTGGGGGGTGAACATGGACAGGAACCAATTTCTAATGAGAGAGGTGCCACTGACTTGCTGTTTTCATTTGCAGTCTCGTGCAGGTCGACATTTTTGTCAATCTATGTATGTCTCTCCTCCTTCAGCAGCATGCCAAACCTCACCAGCGACCTGTTCGATCTGCAGCCTGCCTTTGTCCCCACCGTGCAGAGCACACCGGCCATCTCCACAGCAGTCAATAGTGCCTGGGGAGGTAAGTTTCCCTCTGCCACAGCCTCCAACTGTTGCTAACATACACCTACCACTGCCGTGCAAGCCCAGATTGGCTGAGCAAACAGTAGTAAAGTGGTGGGGGACAAACACTCCGTAAATCCGTAGCGGTATCTGTCAAAAAACTGCACTGACAGAGACGCCAGATTTGTGATGCATGTGCAGGAGCATCGCAGCAAGTAGGCATCAGAGCGTCTGTACGATTTTATCATTTTATTTAGCTTTTATTTTTAGGTTTTAGTTCACATTGCTGCAGAAACTCCTGTGTTTATAGTTGTTCTGTCCCCAGGTCTGGAAACCCATCCTGTCCAACAGACTGTTCCCTTGTCCACAATGAATGTAGATTTCGATGCCGTGTTCGGGACTAGAGTTGCCAATAACGATGTGAAGCCTGCGGATGGTAAAGCTCCTCCCTGCTCATTCAGTGCTTCTCTTAACTGTCTCTCAGTCCGCCCTGAATCTGACCACCTCCAAGATTGGAGAGCTCAATACTTTGCCTTCACCGCTGTTCCTGTGTACCTTGTCTCCTAAAGCTTTCGATTATACGACTTATATGCTGAAAATCTAACCCCTCCCCTCCCCCCTAACAAATGAAATGTACGGTAAACGTTTTCTTGCTTATTTGGCAATTTGCTTTTCATTCACATGTCTTCGGATGGTGACAACACACACACACACACACACACACACACACACACACACACACACACACAAATAAGTACATAAGAAGGAAATTGAATGTTTTCGGTCTGTTATTTGGTGCATCATGTGACAGACATGCTGTTGCCTAATTCCTGTTACTTTAGCATGCATTGCTTTCCCTTTCTTGCTTGTGGGTTGTGCAACACTGCAATGTCCTTTCCTCAAAATCTGAAGAAACAAAGGAACTGTATTTCCCTTTAATGCTACTTCTTTCCTTTCTTTTTTCCTCCCCCCTCCCATCCTTTCTGGGTACCGCGGCGGCTTTTCTGCATCGGTGAGTGGGCCTGTTTTGGTTCTTTCTATTAGAAAGCAGTATGCTTTTCTGACTGCATGGTTTGTGGAGCGGTGCAGGGCGGGCAGCCTGTAAACACATGCTGTTTTCGTACCTGCAGCGCAAGACCAGCTTGTTCGTCTCTTGAGGAAATTATGAAGTTTGATATTAATTTAGTGGGGGGAGAGAGAGATACTGCATGGGTTACCTTACAAGAGGAGTGCTCTCCAGCATCAAAACACTCACCCCTCATGCATCAGTTGAGACCGCAGCTAAATAATGCATGGCATTTAGAGACTGCATAATGGTGAGACTGTGAAACTGATAGAACTATTTTGCAGAACTGTCTGTTACCAAAGTTACTGTGACGCAGCTGTTTGGGGACTGCGAATGGTGATGGGGGCACCTCTGTCATTGCACAAATCAGATAGAAAAACAAGAGGGTAGTTTTCAGTTCAGATTCAGATTACTTGAAGAACAATCAACACTGTCTCAGTCCCCTGCAGGAGATAGGCTGGACTGCTGTCCTGTACATGCTCTTGAGTTGTGCACAGGGAACTTGGATGCTGTCCTCTGGGCTGTAGTAATGTTGTCTCTGTGTGTGTCCACCCTCTCCCCAACAGATTTCGACCCTCTAGGTGACCTCCTGAAGCCCACAGTGAGCACGCAGAGCCAGACTCCAGTCGCCCCCGGGGGCAAGCTGCTGGCCAACGACCTGGACTCCTCCCTGGCCAACCTAGTGGGCAGTAAGTGTGGAAGAAGCGATGAGTGCGCTGGGCTGTCCTGGGCTGCCTTGGCTCCTGGCTTGCTTGAAGTGTGGAAACTCTGTAGTGGCAAGGGACTCTAGTGGCTGTTTCTGGAATAGCACCCAGTCCCACAGGCTGCATTCATTTAGCGATTTTTGGTTTTATTTATAATGATCACCTGTAAATCGACCCATTCATAAAGACTCTGAAACACTCGACTCCGCTCCAGTTATGTGGGGCAGAGTTCTGGAAAGTTTACGATATCGTTCACAACCAGCAGCGCCACCCTCTGCGGGCCCAGTGCGCCACCCTTCACTGAAACAGTAGGTGGCATCCTGCGTGAATGGCGTGTGGTCCCAGTCGTCGTAGTGACGGGCGATGAAGGGTGGGCCTTCAGAATCTGGGAGTCACTGCAGTGGTGGACTCCACCTTATACATGGACTTTTACAGTTGGTAGCTAGCCACTGTATAGGCAATTTGTACACCAGTGTTGAGTGCATTTAGCCTGGCCGCTAGGGATGTCATGCCGACAAATTGCTAAGATCTTGCAGCCACCAGTCTAGAAGCTGGGATATATTGGTCGTTGGCTGTCGGATACAGTCCTGGAATGCCAGAGTTCAGCAGGTTATGTAGCCCTTATTATGTCTGTACCTGTGTCCAGGCTCAGTGAAAGTTTTAGTTGAGGATGATTTTGTGCACCAGGAGCTCTGGGTCCCTTTACAGATCACCAGTCTTGGGGTTTGATGCCCCTTAGACTTGGAGTGCTTGTGGTACACTTTTGATTCACATTTGTCCATTTTCAAAGTTGTTTTACTTATGTTGTTTTTGTTTTTTCCCCCTTCTGCTTAGATCTTCAGTTTGGAGGAACGCCAGGCAAGAAGTAAGTGTCACCCAATGTTTTAAAACAAAACAAAAAAATGTTGAAAGCAAAAAGCTAATAGCATCTAGATTACCCTTTGTAATTTTTTAGGTTTTTATTTTGTTTCAGTTTGGCAGCCCCAGTTAATATGTTGCATGCCTGTGGCCCCTTGGGGGATTGTGTATTGATCAGGAGCATCTGGCTGTGATTCTGCTGTCAGGACAAGCCACAGATCCACCACAGTCATTGCTTAAGACAGAGCTGGGAGGCTGGCTGGCTGGTTGGCTGGCTGCCTGCTTTCCTGCCTGCCTGCTGTCTGTAGGGGCTATGGAGCCACAGGACTGGGCTGGCCCTCCTCAGATCATTGTAAAGTGGCCCCCTTGAACCTGGGGAACGCCATTCCAAACATTTTGAAAAATTAGATTTTGTTTGTGTACCCCTCTAGTCCAGCTTTAAATGTGAGCCACTTTAGACAGTCAAAGCAAAATGTTTGTCTGTGACCTCAGCGGTTTGAATACTGACGGTACTTAGTTACCTCCAGCTGCACTTTCTTAGCAAATAAGACTCAGTGCAGTGTGGGAGGTATCGCAATACAAGCCTTCACAGTACTGTGGGTTTCTCCGTGCCCACCTGTGCAGTGTCGGTGAAAGAGGATTGTGTGTGTTCTGTTAGTCATCTGTCTTCTTTAACCCCCTGCATTTCTCTCCCCCTCTTGATTTTGATCTAATTAATTAATCTGCCCATCTTTCTCTCTACCTCCTCTCTTTCTATCTGTCTGCCTTCCTGCCAAAGCTCGGTTCACTCAGGGTATTGGAGAGCTGAATGCCGGCCTGACCGTGTCTATGTTGGCAGGTCGGACATGCAGTGGACGCAGCCAGGCGAAAAGAAACTCACCGGCGGCACAAACTGGCAGTCCAAGACCATGAGCTCCACCACAGCCTGGAGCCCTGCACCCATGGCCCCTGCCCCTGTGCCTGTGCCCCAGATGGTGAGCCATTTGTCCTTTGACCTTTGACCTGCACAGCTGTGTAGGGCTGTTAACAACTTGGGGCTGAATGCTTTTTTATTTTATTTTTATTTTAGCTTTTTTTTGTTTTTGTTTAGTTTAGTTTTTCCCTGTCTCCCTGCTTCACCTTTGCCTTTACACCAGGGTAATGTCTTATTTAGTAATAATATGATCATATTTATTTATTTTAAATATAAGTCCTTAGTGCTGACCGTGGGCAGTGGGAGTCCTTAAGCTGTACAGTTTTAATGCCCCTCTGTATGCAGATGCAGGGAGTAGTCATTCTAAACAATTCCTTGTGTGTGTTTACCTTTTTCGGTGCATGCTTGTGACTTGCACGTACTCTTACTCCAGTCAGCTGGTTTAGAAGCTTGTCTCTAATTTAATTTCTTCACTAATCTCCTCCTTGCTCCTTTTCCCAGTCTACCCACCAACTCCCCTCAAATTCCCTCGCTAAACTTCCTGTGTGTTTTTATTTTATTTACTTTATTTTTATTTTTTTTCTCTTACCGACTTTTCTCCTGTCTTCCTTTTTATTGTTATTTTTTTATTCCCTTTGCTTTCTCTCCTTTCTCTCTGTCACTGCCTAACTGTGCAACTACAGAATGGAATGCTCTATGCGGGCTACGTAAGTACTCCACTTGAAATTCCAATTGCTCCGATGTGTGTCTGGTTTACTGTCATAAAGAAGTGAATGACTGTCCCTTGGTTTATGTTTCAGTTGGCTGTAGAGGCACCATCACCATTGGAGATGATGAGCGTTTTTTGTTTTGTATGAGGTCACGAACATTTAGACTAGACCGCAAAGAAAACTCTTGTGTGGACGAGCAGCTAGCTTACTGAACGTGACCAACCTGCCTCCCAATTTATACACTGAAAGAAACGTATTTGTTTATGAGGTTTTTGGAGGGGATCGTTTCACAGCTATTGCAATTGAATAGTATTCAGAGAAGGGAGGGAGGGAGTGAGGCAAGGTGGAAGAGGGGGGAATTGAGACCAAGACATTTTTTTTAAATCTTTGAACTGTTGATGTCGTCGTCATCATCGTCGTCTTAATCTGTCTTTAATTATTGTGCTGTGAAAATGGTTTAAAATATATATAGCATAGAACTAAAATAAAATTAAAAACATTATGCTGCAGGACTCGTTATTTGCCGACCCTTGTTTAAGAGAATCTGAGACAGGTGACGCACTGTGCTGGCCTACAGGCAAAAAGTGCAGAATTTCCCCCCAAAAATAAAGGAATCAAATGGCTGTTGTGCACTCAGCCACGTTGTGTTGCTAGTGTCAGATAACACCTGCCCTGCCTTGTGTCCCAGCAGGCACCAGCTCCCATGGCATTTCCCATGACTACACCTCAAGTGCCTATGTATGGAATGGTAAGGAAACGCCTTTAGCAATGTGCAGTCCACCCCTGCAGACTAGCTGCAAAGATGGCATCATAAAAATATATTTTTTCTAAATCAATATAGATTATTAACAATCTATTTTATTGTAGTTTATAACTATGTATCATGTTTATATTTATATATACATTTGTTTGACAGGAATTATCCTGTACAAAGAATCCTTTTGTGGCTGTTGTGTTGTCAGTGTTACATTATGCCAAGGGGCCCCAAATAGTCCAGCCTTCCTAGACCTGAAATGTTGCCCTCCTAGCATCACCCGTTCGCTTGTCTCTGTGCTCTGAAGGCAATGCGACCGCCTTAGTCCAGCCCCCCCCCTCACTGTGGTCAGGTATGCCCCGTGCACCATGGTAACCATACTGACGCTTCCCTCTTGTGTTTCCGTTGCCTCAGGTCCCCCCACAGATGGGAGGCGTACCCATGATGGCCGCCCAGCCAATGATGTACAACCAGCCAGTGCTGAGACCCACCAACCCATTCGCGCCCATCCCAGGAGCCCAGGTGAGTGGCATTCTGCAAGTCTGCTTTTTTGGGGGGGGTGGTACATTTGAATTGCCTCAGAAATAGTTAATGCCGTCGTGGAGTTAGTTCAGTGTCCCGGGGGTGCTTGCAACAGTGCTGGTCGCTGCTGGATTTTTAGACCTTGTCTATACTATGCACTTAATCCATATTAGTCTTTTTTTGTAACTGAGCTAAAAGTTGCGTCTACGCTACAGAAAATTCAATACTGTACTCAAGAACCGCACTGGAGACGACCTCAGGGGGGCACACTACAGTGCAGTTCTAAATTAAATTGTAACCGGTAGTGTGATTAATCAGGAATGTGACTGCTGTAATATTGATCTAATTTTGGTGTGTGTCTGCCACAATCCCACAATACTCTTATGTTTGGCCCATGGCAAATACTTTACAACAGGGAAGCAAATGGGCCTCCATAAATATAAAAACAGGGATTGATGCTGAAATTATGGTGCTGAGTATTATCTGGAGCAATGAAACGATTCAAGAATTTACAAGCTCAGAACACAATTCCCACATTGAGACATATTGGTGGCATATTGTACCATGAAGCATTGGGCTGTGAGGAGCTGTCACCGAACTGCATGTGGTTACAGTAATCCCGACCGAATGCTCAGCTGTTGCTGTGTGTGGCGCGTTGAACTGGTCTATTTACACCGTATTCAGGTATGGTTCTCTAGATTGGTTACGTAGTGTAGACGAGGCCTTGTTCTTTTACAAAAACTGTTTTCACGCCATCTTGTCTTGGTTATCTTGTTTTGGTGTCCTCCTGTTTGACAACCTGCCAGCCTGTGTCTGTGTTTCTTCCTAATTTTAAGATCTTGGGGCTTTTTGCTTGTTCTTTCAGATGCAGTTTATGTAGTGCTGACCATGCAGTGGTGTCGGAAGGTGAAATGGTGGGGTAAAAACGGGAAGAAAAAAGTAACAAACAAAAAACAAACAAACAAAACCAACCAACCAACACCAAATACAGGAGGGAGGAGAGAGATTGAGATGGGACAGAGACTCAGAACTGATGTATTTTTACTACTCCAGCCAACTTGTGAACCAGCAGACTCTGCACAGATATTGGACCGCTGCCTGAAACCACCCCCCTCCCCCCGAGCCAGGCCCTCCAGCACAGCGTCCACTCCGTGTTGTAAACCGCACGGATTCATTAAATCGGGGCTGGGCAGAGCCTCCTTGGAGAAACACAAGTCTGGGGTTTGGGGGAACTTGAGATTTGCTGAGCTGATGAACTGTGGGTGAGAAGATGGTAATACAGTAATGCACTGAAGCTTACTGATTTAGTAGGGTTTTTCTTTTTTATATATATATATATATATATATATATATATATATATATATATATATATATATATATACGCGCACACACACACACACACACACACACACGTTTTCTACCATGCTTCACCTGAGGTTCTTATTTCCTGTCCCTGGGATCGTTTGGGGTTTTGTGGTGTCTTGTTACATGGATGCTTGTTACTGTGATGTATTTGAACACTTGTTTATGACTGTTTTATTATTTTGTTGTTCCTTCCCCTCCCCCCCGCCTCACAGGCCTTTGTTTTAGGGCCTATTGCTTAGCAGCGACTGCATTCTGGAACACCCCAGTGTGTTCTAGACCCACCCCCCCACCCCTGCCCGCCCAGTTAGTTAGCTCTCCGATTGTGTTCAAGATTCCAGCTCTCCCAGTAGGTCTTGGTCAGATTTAAAAATATATATTTATTTACCCTCTAAGTTTCTGGTGCCCGTCCCCGGGTCAAGGGTGCTGTGAAAGCGCGGCCGGCCGAGCTGTAAGAAAAACAGAACGCAGAGCTGTGGAACAGACGTGTGTCGTAAGGGAAGAGAAATGCTAAAAGGTCTGTTTCAGTGAAGAGCAGCGTCTCTGCTCAGCGCAGGCCCAGCGGAGCAGGGGCTTGTGGGCAGTCTACCAGGGCTAGGCCTTCGTGCTTATAGCTGCTTACCTTTTGTGGATGTTCAGAGAAAGCATTGTGGTTAGATGAGTTTTCTCTATTTTACCTCCTGATGCTTGAGACCTGTCCTGCATGTAGGGCATAGGTAAATAAGCTGCAGATTTGGAACCGACCTGCAGAGACCAGGTGAGGCCTAGCTCTTCGGTCATTAAAAACTGATAGTCCACCGTAACTGATACGCCTTTTTTATCCCTCCCCCATGTCTTTTGGAACCTTGTGATGGTCCTTGTGGCCCTAAAGGCAGTCCAGCACCTGGGAATTGCACTCAAATGGGCAAACAAATCCTGATACAGTACCTGTACTGGTTCAGTCTGACTCACCTGAAAAGCCACTTTCACGTCATTGACGTTTTCCTCTGGCTTGTGTCTGTGCTAGTGGAGTCTTAGCAGTTGACAGCCTGACTGACTGACTGTCTTGTGCCGAGTAGTAGTTGTTTTTTTGTATTGGCATTTGTCACGTAGATCCATCAAAGGCTTCTGTGTCCCAGGACTACAGAGGCCCGGTGTCTTCTGGTTGGCTCACAGCCCTGTCTGTATACCCAGCAGGATCTCCTCTGTACATCACGAAAGCATAAATCCAACTACTTACTTAATTTGGCCTTCAGTATAATGCCACAGTGGTAGTTTTTTTTTTTTTTTTTTTTTTCCCTGTTATGCTTCATTTTTGTCTTTCCCTCCTACCTTTTGAGACACAGTGGTGGTAGCAGTTTGGAGTCCTTGCCGAGTCACCCTTCTGATGCATGCCTTTCAGAACAGGAGGTCAGTCATTCCAGCCCCAGTTTTTGGATTTCGGTTTGAAAAAAACTATCGCTACCACATTGATTTTGTGCGTTTGCCAGCGTGAGCTCCAGGGTGCTGTAGAGTGAGAGTGTGTGCAAGAGTGAATGTGTGTGAGAGAAGAGAGTGAGTGTGAGAGAGAGCGAGAGAGTCAAAGCAGGTGTAGTAACTGCATTAATGAATCAGAGCCTGATTTCTAATTGGCACAGTCAGCTCCTTTACTCTCCGAGGCACAGTGCTGGAAGTTTCACGGCATCGTTAAAGTCAGTGAGAAATGTACAGCAATTAGCACAACAATAAAGAAGTGAAATAATTATATATATAAAAATAGCTTCCAAATGCACAAAACAAATGCTGTTTGCTGGAATGTAGATGGATGGGGGGGGGGGGCTTTATACTATGGAGGAAGTTTATATGAACATATAGGGGACATCTGTTAAGTAAATGTATTGTTTCTGTTACTGTGGTGAGAAAAGGAAAGGGTAAAATAAAGAAAATTTGTATTACAATGAAAACCGGGGTGCCTACCCCTGCAAGATGTTTAGTTTCTGTACCGAACAGCTCTGGGCTCCATGCAGTTTGGGCCGCTCGCGGTGAGCAGCACAGTGTGATGGACTCCCTCGTATCCTGCCTGCCTGCTGCCAGGCGTGATGGTTCCAGAACGCCCCGTGCCCCAATCAGAGCAGGCCCCCTCCATTGTTCTTCGTTTTTTTTTTTTTTTTACTTATTTATTACTATAACAACATCAGCACTTCAAAGTGTCTCTATCTATGTATGTATGTATGCATGTATGTGTGTATGTATGTATATGATCATGTGAACATACATTAACCCTGGTTATCATGCTCCTTATGTGTGTGTACACTTCCATTTCACTAGTATCGAGAATGAACTTTTTTTCACGGGGGTGTGGGGGAATGTAGTGTAACTTTGAGGACAGGCCGGCCCTGCTTATTCTGAGCCTTAGTTGATGCTTTTTCTTTTTCCCCTGAGAAGGTGCAGAGCCCCCCTAACACACCCCCCAAGCCAAGTTATAAAAAAACCTAGAACTGTGCCGATTTCTCTACTGTATGCGACCTGTCTGGCTGTTTCCGTGTGAGCCATTCAGCCAGCAGAACCTGAGGAATAGCAGAGTGGCCCAAAATGACATCATTGTTTCTGTAAACTGACCTTGAATAGGAGTGCAGTGCTGCCCTGCACACACAACCCCTGGGCACTTTGATGTCCCTGGTTCCGTTCCCCAGGCAGGCTGAAACCAGCACCTGGAAGAGGAAAGACCAGACTGCACAACTGCGGTCCCCAGAGAGGCTGTGGCCTTTATCATTGTTTCCTGTGTCACTGTGAGCAGATCTACCCCCCACCAGCCCGGTGTGCTGACACAGTACCTGCAGAGTCTCCCCCCTCGGTGGTTTGTTTTTTTGCTTTCTCTTTCTTTTTGTTTGTTAGTTTTTCTGCTTGTGTTTTTCCTCTTCTCTGTTGTCAGTGTTTGTGAAAATTTCAGGACATCTCTCAACATTTCCTCAGCCGCTGCCTCATCTTTTGTATGTGTGTGCCTGTGTGTGTATATGTTTGTGTGTGTATAATATATAAACACACTGCAATGTACACTTTTTTTTTTTTTTTCTAAACTTAAGATATTTGCATTCTATAAATATATATAAACACTTTATCATTTGTATTTAAAATCAGAGGAAGGAATGCTGCATTTTTTCTGGTTCATTTTTAATGCCAAATTATTCCTCTGATAGGGAGAACCACCTTTTTTTTATTATTATTATTATTATTGTACATGTATTTATAACAGCAGAATATCAGGATTTAAGGTCATATAGTGAAACAATACAGATCATGGGCTTTTATTTTTTAATTCATACAGAATTGCGATAAACTGGGTTACACAAAGCTGTTTGGGGGGGGGAGAGAAATAAAGGTCAAAGGTCATCCTTAGGCAGTGTATGGACATTTATTTGGCCACAGCATCACATTGTTTTCCTGTCTCTGTTTTTGTTGTTTTTATGAACCGTGGATTCATAACTTACACTGGAGCAGAAGGGAAAATGTGTGCTGGCCCTGTAAGGTGCGCAGTGTGGGATTTGGTGCTGCAATTTTGGTGCCGGCTTCCCTCAGCCGTACCTCTGGAGGGTCAGGTCGGGGAGGAGATCCTGGTTTCCAAATCGTGCTTCACACTGCTGCCTCACAGTGCGAGCTCTGGGCTGGTGAGGGGCGCTGTGCGTAAGCTGCATGTTTTGTTTTGTTTTTTGTACTAAATAAGAAATAAATACATACATATAAGTACTTTTTAAAAATGTTTTGTCATAACTATAGCTTTGTTTTGATTGGCACTGCAGGATACATTCGTTAAGCATTCCTGCCTCTTGGAGAAGCCTGGCTGCAACAAATTTATTTTTTTTGTTTCCTAGTATATGCGTGTGCAAAAATCCAAAAGGGAATTCATTTTTTTTTTTAAATGTCCTCACCTCTGCCCATAGAAACAGAACTGTGAATTCCCCAAGTCCTTCAGTGTAACTCAGACTGCAGTGGTCTTTTTTCCAGGTCACCCTCAACTTCCAACCTACATTCCCTTTCGCTGCCCCCACTGCACTGTCACACGGCAGGATGTTTTGCTCTGCTCTGAATCCAGTCAGGTCAGGTCAGCTCAGGTCAGCGGAGCACTGAAGAGGCTGAGCCAACTCCCAAGACTTAAATTAAAAATGAAATAAATAACTACTGTTGTAAACCTGCAGTGCTTTTCATACAGAGCTGCAAACGGAATTGGTCAATGAGTATATAAGGGAAACGGAAGAGGAAAGACTACTCTTCCTTGGGGGAGCTATATCCCAATGTCTTAGCTGTCTTGCTGCTTTGATTCCTGTGGTCCAGCATGACTCCTTGCCTGATCGCTGGTGCTGTGGGCTGCCAGAGGTTCTAGAACGGGAACGCCTTGGTTTCCTTATACTTGGCATCACCAGCCACCCAAAAAAAAGATTTCCTGACCACGAGATCCATTTCTCGACACCACAAACTACATCCTCTCTGAACAGCCCCTTTCCGCCCCTGTGCCAACCCTCTTTTACATGTGCCCCTTGCTTTGGCTGTGCTTCAGAGGCTGCCAGCTGTTCCCCACCACTGACCTGACGATCTCTCTGTTCCAAGTCCATGTTTTGACTGGAGCTTAGAGCAGCATGGGTGATGCAGGTTCAACCATTAACAGTCTGGTGTGTATTGTGGCTGTTACCCACAGACTCCCCTGTGTAAGTGTCTGTCTGGTGGCTTCCTATCCTGACAAACCTGTAGGAGTTTATTTTATTTTTTTCCCAATCATTTTCTGTTAATGTATGGGATTTCTCCCCTGGTCTTACTGTAGCCATAAGTAAGTAAGGTTAGCTACTTGCATGCTCCATCAAATATTCACTCACATCCCTGATAAGTGTTTGAACCACAAGAGTGGGCTGCTGTAGGACCAGGGCGTAGGGGCACAGGTTTGGTGTGTATCAGATTTGTGTCTCCATGCTAAAGGTAGTACAGCCCCCCGACCCTTCTGCCCCCTACAGACTTCTCCCTCCTTTGAGTTGTTCTGAATCCAGACAGCTGGCTGGGTTGTGTGTTCACATCTCTCTAGACTTGGAGGTGGCCTGTTTGCAGATGAGTCTTTCGGTGGTATTATTATTATTAAAATAAAAATAATAACATATTTTAAGAAAATCCCCCCCCCCCCCCTCAATTATTTTTGGGCTTAATTCTTATTCCCCACCCCCTCTCCCCAGCTTGCCTGCTGAACTTGATGTCTGCTTTGAAGTGGTCTGTGTAGCCTTGAAGAAAGTATTAAATGTGTTTTATGCTTTACACTGAACTTATTGCTAGGTTTAAAAAAAAAAAAATAGAAACTTAACAGTGAGGGAAAAAAGTATTTGATCCCCTGCTGATTTTGTACGTTTGCCCACTGACAAAGAAATGATCAGTCTATAATTTTAATGGTAGGTGTATTTTAACAGTGAGAGACATAATAACAACAATAAAATCCAGAAAAACGCATTTCAAAAATGTTATAAATTGATCTGCATATTAATGAGGGAAATAAGTATTTGATCCCCTATCAATCAGCAAGATTTCTGGCTCCCAGGTGTCTTTTATACAGGTAACGAGCTGAGATTAGGAGCACTCTCTTAAAGGGACTCTCCTAATCTCAGCTCATTACCTGTATAAAAGACACCTGTCCACAGAAGCAATCAATCAATCAATCAGATTCCAAACTCTCCACCATGGCCAAGACCAAAGAGCTGTCCAAGGATGTCAGGGACAAGATTGTAGACCTACACAAGGCTGGAATGGGCTACAAGACCATCGCCAAGCAGCTTGGTGAGAAGGTGACAACAGTTGGTGCGATTATTCGCAAATGGAAGAAACACAAAATAACTGTCAGTCTCCCTCGGTCTGGGGCTCCATGCAAAATCTCACCTCGTGGAGTTTCAATGATCATGAGAACGGTGAGGAATCAGCCCAGAACTACACGGGAGGATCTTGTTAATGATCTCAAGGCAGCTGGGACCATAGTCACCCAGAAAACAATTGGTAACACACTACGCCGTGAAGGACTGAAATCCTGCAGCGCCCGCAAGGTCCCCCTGCTCAAGAAAGCACATGTACAGGCCCGTCTGAAGTTTGCCAATGAACATCTGAATGATTCAGAGGAGAACTGGGTGAAAGTGTTGTGGTCAGATGAGACCAAAATCGAGCTCTTTGGCATCAACTCAACTCGCCGTGTTTGGAGGAGGAGGAATGACCCCAAGAACACCATCCCCACCGTCAAACATGGAGGTGGAAACATTATGCTTTGGGGGTGTTTTTCTGCTAAGGGGACAGGACAACTGCACCGCATCAAAGGGACGATGGACGGGGCCATGTACCGTCAAATCTTGGGTGAGAACCTCCTTCCCTCAGCCAGGGCATTGAAAATGGGTCGTGGATGGGTATTCCAGCATGACAATGACCCAAAACACACAGCCAAGGCAACAAAGGAGTGGCTCAAGAAGAAGCACATTAAGGTCCTGGAGTGGCCTAGCCAGTCTCCAGACCTTAATCCCATAGAAAATCTGTGGAGGGAGCTGAAGGTTCGAGTTGCCAAACGTCAGCCTGGAAACCTTAATGACTTGGAGAGGATCTGCAAAGAGGAGTGGGACAAAATCCCTCCTGAGATGTGTGCAAACCTGGTGGCCAACTACAAGAAACGTCTGACCTCTGTGATTGCCAGCAAGGGTTTTGCCACCAAGTACTAAGTCGAAGGGGTCAAATACTTATTTCCCTCATTAACATGCAAATCAATTTATAACTTTTTTGAAATGCGTTTTTCTGGATTTTTTTGTTGTTATTCTGTCTCTCACTGTTAAAATACACCTACCATTAAAATTATAGACTGATCATTTCTTTGTCAGTGGGCAAACGTACAAAATCAGCAGGGGATCAAATACTTTTTTCCCTCACTGTATATATAATATTTCCTGAAATGTTGGCAGTAGTCTGTGGCTGCCTGCAGTGATGGGACTCTGGGTGAAGGCAGGCGTTTCTGATTTGTTTGCACTGTGGATCGGTGCTTAAACACACACGCACACACACACACACACAAAATTAGATTGTTTTTTTTTTTTTTTTTTTTTTTTAGTTCTCAGATTTCCAGGGTACTTTGTGGTATACAGGGAGAAAACTGAATCATGAATGCATTTGCATAACTGTGATTTGTTTCAGGTTTACACAGATTTATATTTTTCAATTAAAGTTAACTGTATGCATATGTTAGCATTTTTACATTTGAACAGCAAATAGTTAAACTAGTTAAAGATCATAAAAGTAATTTTAAAACAAAGTACAGGGACGTAACCATGCAAAAGGATATTTGATTCTGGAGTTTCATGTATTGGTGAGTATGTTGTTATTATTACCATCATTGCATAAATAAAACTTTTTTTTTTCCTATTCATCTGTATGTCGTTTGTATGTTAAACAGTATTTCATTATAAAGTCTAATCAAGTGAAACGGATACTTGCAGTAGGTACATCTTCATCATTTAAAAAAAAAAGTATTAGAAGAGCTCATAATGGATGTGTTGGATAATTGATTAATCAATCATCTTTATTTCAAGGCCTTTCGAGGGCACTTGTCCCGGACAGCACCTTATCTCGCCCCTTAAATCGCCCAGTATACATTTTGTTAATGGCAACATGCGTTGATCATTGATGAATCTGCTCTAGCCCTCGTGTCAATAAACTGCGGTCAGCATTCTTGGTAACGCGGCTTCCAAACGCAACTCTTCTGATTGATGGAATTCACCAGACAAATCTGTCAACCGATCTGAGTGAAAGTTTTTTTTTTTTTTTTATAGCGACCTTAATAAAAAAAATTAAAAAAGTTGATTTTTAAAAGGTGACCTAAAAAAAAAAAGGGGTTTCAGTGATGGTTTGTAATTAAAATAATAGTAGAATTCATTAGAATGGCCATGGCCATAAGAATGGGGACACCTGCTGGTCAAACATCTCATTCCAAAATCATGGGCATTAATATGGAGTTGGTCCCCCCTTTGCTGCTATAACAGCCTCCACTCTTCTGGGAAGGCTTTCCACTAGATGTTGGAACATTGCTGCAGGGATTTGCTTCCATTCAACAACAAGAGCATTAGTGAGGTCGGGCACTGATGTTGGGCAAGCAGGCTTGGCTCACAGTCGGCGTTCAATTTCATCCCAAAGGTGTTCAATGGCGTTGAGGCCAGGGCTCTGTGCAGGCCAGTCTAGTTCTTCCACACCGATCTCGACAAACCATTTCTGTATGGACCTCGCTTTGTTCACAGGGGCATTGTTAATGCTGAAACAGGAAAGGGCCTCCCCAAACTGTTGCTACAAAGTTGGAAGTGCATAATCATCTAGAATGTCATTGTATGTTGTAACGTTAAGATTTCTCTTGGAAATCTAAGAACTAGCCCAAACCATGAAAAACAACCCCAGACCATTATTCCTCCTCCCCAAACGGCGCTCCCGTTCTGTGAGGCTGTGTGGCCGACCACTTTGTGGCTGACCCGTTGATGCTCCTAGATGGTTCCACTTCACAATAACAGCACTTACAGTTGGCTGGGGCACCTCTAGCAGGGCAGAAATGTAACTTACTGACTTGTTTGAAAGGTGGCATCCTATGACGATGCCAAGTTGAAAATCACTGAACACTTCAGTACGGCCCACTCTACCGACGATGTTTGTCTAGGGAGATCGCATGGCTGTGTGCTTGATTTTATAAACCTGTCAGTAATGGGTGTAGCTGAAAATATTTATTTGTAATAGTATGTAAAACTAAGTAGGTATGTAGCATTAATATAAAAGCAGATAAGTTAATGATAGCTACACGTTAGCCTACAATAAAATATATGCTTTATTATTATTGATCATACAATGGACATGGTATAGCACACATACACACAGACCATATAGACCAAAAGACTGCACTAGTCCCCTCTGAACGCCATTGCACTCTACAACACTTCAATAAATGACTCACTGATACACTAATACATTGTAGCCAACATATACTATCACCAAACGGCTTTATTACATAACAGTATTAAGATTGTTATTATTAGTAGAAGAAGTAGTAGTTTGTGTATGTATTAGTCATTTAGTAACAATTTATATGCTTACATTGGCATCTGCTGGTTTTCAATGGCAGTATCTCAATTGTATGTATTCATTAGTATCAATGATTTTGGATATCAGCTTTTTAAAACGATATACACTCACCTAAAGGATTATTAGGAACACCTGTTCAATTTCTCATTAATGCAATTATCTAACCAACCAATCACATGGCAGTTGCTTCAATGCATTTAGGGATGTGGTCCTGGTCAAGACAATCTCCTGAACTCCAAACTGAATGTCTGAATGGGAAAGAAAGGTGATTTAAGCAATTTTGAGCGTGGCATGGTTGTTGGTGCCAGACGGGCCGGTCTGAGTATTTCACAATCTGCTCAGTTACTGGGATTTTCACGCACAACCATTTCTAGGGTTTACAAAGAATGGTGTGAAAAGGGAAAAACATCCAGTATGCGGCAGTCCTGTGGGCGAAAATGCCTTGTTGATGCTAGAGGTCAGAGGAGAATGGGCCGACTGATTCAAGCTGATAGAAGAGCAACTTTGACTGAAATAACCACTTGTTACAACCGAGGTATGCAGCAAAGCATTTGTGAAGCCACAACACGTACAACCTTGAGGCGGATGGGCTACAACAGCAGAAGACCCCACCGGGTACCACTCATCTCCACTACAAATAGGAAAAAGAGGCTACAATTTGCACAAGCTCACCAAAATTGGACAGTTGAAGACTGGAAAAATGTTGCCTGGTCTGATGAGTCTCGATTTCTGTTGAGACATTCAGATGGTAGAGTCAGAATTTGGCGTAAACAGAATGAGAACATGGATCCATCATGCCTTGTTACCACTGTGCAGGCTGGTGGTGGTGGTGTAATGGTGTGGGGGATGTTTTCTTGGCACACTTTAGGCCCCTTAGTGCCAATTGGGCATCGTTTAAATGCCACGGCCTACCTGAGCATTGTTTCTGACCATGTCCATCCCTTTATGACCACCATGTACCCATCCTCTGATGGCTACTTCCAGCAGGATAATGCACCATGTCACAAAGGTCCAATCATTTCAAATTGGTTTCTTGAACATGACAATGAGTTCACTGTACTAAACTGGCCCCCACAGTCACCAGATCTCAACCCAATAGAGCATCTTTGGGATGTGGTGGAACGGGAGCTTCGTGCCCTGGATGTGCATCCCACAAATCTCCATCAACTGCAAGATGCTATCCTATCAATATGGGCCAACATTTCTAAAGAATGCTTTCAGCACCTTGTTGAATCAATGCCACGTAGAATTAAGGCAGTTCTGAAGGCGAAAGGGGGTCAAACACAGTATTAGTATGGTGTTCCTAATAATCCTTTAGGTGATTGTACATGCTAAGTTCGGTATGTTTAACGCAAGATCTTTAGGAGGCATTATAGTGTTCAACACGAGTAGACTAATAATAATAACACAAATAATTATAATGATAAAGACAAAGAAAGAAGGGACCGCATTGCGTGACAGCTGACTCTGAGGGTCGAGGATGTCTTAATATGGACAGCGTACTGCAGACGGTACATCAACTGAGTGCTTTCCGCAGTGGCACAGTGGCCAGGGAAATGACACAGACACCAGCAGTACACTTGACAGTTGCCCTGAACAGGCTGTCAAATCGTCGTCTCCAACAGCAGCTCTGGGAAGGCAGAACAATGCCAGTGAGAGAGTGGGATGCAGCATTACTAGCACTGGTCCTCTTGGGCACACCGCACAGCTCTGCGGGCAAAGGGCACTGATGCCACTCACAGTCAGACGGGACTTATTTCACGTCATTTTATGAATGAAAAACTGCTCACACACAGTGGCCAAGTGCTGTGACTCGTCAGCTGTCTCTTTGCTCAGGTTGGACTGCAGCCCCCCGCCCCCCTTTTGGAAGACAGACTATCTAGCCCTCAAGATAAAACCCAACAGCTGTGCGGGAGAGAGGGAGGGAACCGGTCTATTTTTATCCTTCACTCGACCTGGCATCACAGTGTGCGTCCCTGTCATATACCCCCTACCCCCACGCCTGTCCTCGTCTTCTCTAGCAAGTCTGGGTGGAAACGTCGAGAGAGAGAGAGAGAGACGGACCCCGGAGGCGATTAGTTTTAAACGGGACTGGCCTGCTGGGGATTGCACAGGAGGGAGAGGAGACCGACAGGGAGAAGGCGCAGTAGCTGAGATTTGCCGAGCGGAGCGACGGGGGAAAACGCCGGTACAGACGGGAGAGGCATGGAGCTGCTGTGTTACAACAAGGGCTGCGGGGAGCGCTTCACAGCCCAGAGCAACTCTGACGGTGAGTCTGCACCACGGAGACAGCAAGGGCTGCAACCAATCCCCTTGGAAGCGGTGCCCATGGTTATAAAAATGCATATTTATAACAGTACTGCCAAGGTTTTGGAAAATATGCGTCCTGTGTATAGTCCTAATCCTAATCTCATTTATCTCTATGAACTTTCTTTAATAAGTGACTTTAAAAAATGGAGGATAATGTGATCCAGTGATAGTGATTCCAACTCTGTAGGGCCTGAGGTGACCGAATTAGACCTTCCACACACACACACACACACACACACACACACACACACACACAGATAGAAAATCTCAACGCAGCCAGTCAAGTGAGCTGTTTGCTGGAAGTAGAGAGATAGGGATAGAGGCAGAGAGAGTGCAAGAGGGAGAGAGAGAGTCTCTGTGTCGGAATGGTGTGGGAGAAGGGTTTCTGTGCCGTTGGGGGTTGTCCCTCCATACCCGTGGCAGCTGCCCGCGTGGCCTTCACCAGCGTCTGGTCTCCCCAGGCCCCTGCCGCCACCTGCTCTGACAAACAGGTGGGCACGCTGCAGCCCCACTTTTGGAGGCCCTGGACCAGAGACTAGAGGACCCAGTGACAGGGGGACATAGCACAGCCCAATCTGCAGAGGCCAGCGGGGGTACTGGGAAGGGCTGCTGCAAATAAACACTGCCCTGCTCTCTCTCAGCTAAAGGAGAGGTTTCTTTTTTAGTGACAACCCCCCCCCCTCTTCCACACACGCACACACACACACCATTCCCTCAGTCCCCCATCAAGTGAAGAAGACAGGAAAGGAAAAACAATTATTCATCATTTCAACGTACCTACTTTTCATGTGCTCTGCAGCTACTGAATTTCTGATGTCACCTTCATAGGCACCCCGTATTGTTAGTTTGCTTATATGATATTATATTACTGTATGTGTTGGTCTGTTCTGTATACTTGCTGCCGTGCGATCCTTACTGTAGGCTGTAGCAGTCGGTCTTCCTTCTTCTGAACCCTCCTTCATGCCCCCCCTCCACTTCTCCCCTCTGTAGACGCTTGTCTTCATCACCCGGGTGTCCCAATATTCCACGATGCTCTGAAGGTGAGTAAAGTCCCCTGCACCCCACCGCACTCTCCCAGATGAAGAGGTTTGTATGTATCTGCCCTACCTAACATTAACAGAATCTATTGCAATATCAGGATCGATCCGAGGGTAAATAAATTGAAGTGAATGCACGACGAAGATGATGGTTATGTATTATTATTAGGATAAATATTATTATTATTACATCTACCACTTGATAAGGCATGTTAACCAGGTCGACTGAGTCAGGAAGGTATGATTTGACTCTGTCCCACTCTGACAGGTTTGATATATGGTATGGCATTGGTGTGATATGGTATTGTATTGTATTATATTGTATTTTGTCTCCTCAGGGCTGGTCGTGCTGCAAGAAGAAGACCACTGACTTCTCCGAGTTCCTGTCCATAAAGGTACTGTGGAAGCACTTTCCCCTTGTCTCGCATAATCGATGTTAAGTAGTTGGCCGCTCAGCAGCCTCCGCTATCCACACTGGCAGCTTGCTGAGATTAATTGAGTCTCTTATCAGATTCTGCTACGGAGTCACTGACAACACTTCCACAATCCGCCTCCTGTCCTGCCCGAGGGAGCAGAGCTCACACAGGCATATTCACTCTCGTACCTCAGTGACCTGCACTGTAGATATCTTGGGTCTCTTTTTCGCCTTAGTCCAGGAGAGGCAGTGCAAGGGTTAAAGCGCTCAGGACGGCAGCCTGGCACCGGATGGTAAATCCCTGACCGGTCTTTTTCCCTGTTCTTCCTTTTGCCCCCTCAGGGTTGCACCCGCGGCCGCCACAGCAATGAGAAGCCCCAGGAGACTTTGCAGCCCGAGGTGACGTCTGACAAAGCGAACGGCTCCCGACTCCAAGCTGAGGATAAGGTCATCCTCCGGGAGCCCAAGTCTGCCGAGGCCCTGCAGAGAGAGAGGCCCAGGTACCCGCAGGTAGAGGGTGGGGGTGGTACTGTGACACACTGCAGAAACTGGGGTGAACAGCAGCAGGGGTATAGCGGGGGGTGGGGGGAGTGAATCTGATGTACAGACCCTGCGCTGATGCGTTTTGTTTCTCTCTTGCTGCAGTTCGGACGAGCCCAAGACCAAACTGCCGGTCAGGGTGTCGCAGTCTCTCGCGCAGGCCCTGGAGAAGCTCAGTCTCTCGGAGATGCAGAAGAAAAAGGAGCAAGGTAATGTGCCCCACCACCAGGGGGTGCTCTCGGGCACCGCAGCCACAGAGAGGGTACTTCATATGCACCTTAATTAAGTAGTTTATTTATCTGTTTGCTCTCCCGGTGTCTTCCGCCTCTGACTAGGGGTGTTTCTGTACCGTAGTGTGCAGCTGCGTTAGGAGGGGCAGCCCTGCCTTTTCAGCAACCTCTTTCCTCCTTATATTGCTTAGTCACTTTTCACAAGAATGTTTTGCAACCCCATCCTGTTTCAGCCTGCTCTTGATTTCCCTCCCTCTCTCTTCCTCTTTCTGACCTGCAGAGAGCCAAGCTGTGATGCCCGGCACGAGGTGCAAGAACGCTGGCTGCAAGACGGTGGGTGTGCGTGGGTGTGGGTGATCCTTGTGTGTGCTTAATGCAGAGAGTTTCACTTCTGTCCCAGTGGGAGGCTTTTCAGAATCACCAAAAGAAAATTAAATAAGAGAGAGGCTAAACTTGATCTCTGTCTCCACCATGTGGCCAGTTGGGTAATTGCAGAGATCAAGGAAATGACAATGGAGGGAAATGGACAGCTCCCCCCCATTCCCATAGAGACCTCAGGGACCGTATCATGCAGTGGACATTAGAGGGGCAGTTTCTTGATTGGGGCTGAGGACACTTTTGGACTGTCGCCCAGGGAGGTTAGGGTTGCTGGTGAAGAATTGTCGCCCAGGGGGGCTTTCACCCCCACCCCTGTGCACGTGCCTGACCAGGGACACTCAGCGTTGGTGTGAGTTTTTGTCAGCTGTGTGTAAGTGAAAGGAGCTGAGGGAAGCTGTTCTCGCTACAGGTCAACAGTGATATACCAGTGGCAAGTTGACTTAACTAAACTGAACTTAACTTAATTCATTCTAAACTCCCTTTTACTCAAGCACACCAGTCTGGGTTCTGAGTAGGAAGTGTGTCGACCATACCCTCGGACTCTCTCTCCTCAGGTCTACAGTGGCCCGGAGACGGATGGCGAGACCTGCCTGCACCATCCCGGGGTGCCCGTTTTCCATGAGGGGTGAGAGCTCACTGTTCGTATTACTGGTGTCATTAATAGGAGTATAAACACATCCATAACTGTACACAGTTCACCTTGTTGTTTTAACATATATAATTAAAATGTGCCCCCTTTCCACTCTCTCTTTCTGGTTTCTGCTGTTTGTAGCTTTAAATACTGGAACTGCTGCTGCATCAGAACCACAGACTTCAATGCTTTCCTGGATCAGAAGGGCTGCAGTACAGGGAAGCACACCTGGGTCCCCAAACAGGTACTGCTGCTGCCCCCAACTACCCCCGACGCACAATCTCACACCATTTGAATATAAAAACGGAGGTGGAGGGATTAGAGTATGGATGGTATGTCCTTCTTTGCTTAGACAGTAGTGCAGTTTGTGTAATGAAACTAATGACAAAATCTCGAAATGGCACGGTGGCTGTCCGCATGGCTGCTGTGTGCCCGCTGTTCTGTACAGAGATTCTGGTTTTCTGCTGCAGGACAAGAAGAAGGTGGCATGCCGGTATGACTGGCACCAGACCAGCAGGCAGGTGGTGGTCACTGTGTATGCCAAGAACGCCGTCCCTGACCAGTCTTACGTGGAGACAAACCGCACCGTGGTGGGTAAATGTGCACACACACACACACACACAGACGCACGAACACACAGGCACGCATGCACACACACACACAGATGCATTTATGTGTCATGTTGTAGGTTTTATCAGGTGGCTCTGAAGTCTTTTTATTACTTTTTTAAATTCTTAATATTATTTTCATTTTTGTCTCCTGCCTTCCAGATGACAGTTCACATCCAGTTCGAGAGCGATAAACTCTTTCACAAGGATTTTCACCTCTGGGGGGTGAGTCTCCAGCCCCTTCCTGTTCCCAGAGGAACACCTTCCAAAGGCCCTTAGCCCAGCATCATGTAGAAGTAGGGATTGTGTCTGTTGTGTGAATGGCTCTTTCTGATCTGATCTCATCTCATGCCCTGCCTGGTGTGTGTACTGCAGGTGGCCAGTGTGGAACAGAGCTTTGTGAACATGGTGCCCAGCAAGGTGGAGGTGACCCTTGTTAAGGCCGACCCTGTGTCCTGGGCCAAGCTGGAAGACCCTCGCGCCCACGTGGAGCTGGCCGAAGGACTGCAGGAGAGCGAGGAGAGCGAAGATGTGCGGCCTGACTGGGACATCTCCGACGATGACATCAGCGAGTCCGATGAGGAGTTTCAGTAGCGGCGCCGCCTGCCTCTTCATTTCTGCTGTGGCTTTTTCTCTTTCTTTTATCTTAGTTTTTATTCAGATTTTTCCTCTTTTCTTTCTTTTCTACAAACACACTTTACTCCTTTCTGTTGCACGGGCATATTCTGAGAAAAACAAAGGAAGAAATGTTAATGTGATATATTGTAACAATTGTAAGTCACCCTGGATAAGGGCATCTGCTAAGAAATGTAATGTAATATAATACAATAAAAAGAAACAAGTTGCCCTGAAACACCTGTGCATCTTCTAAGTATATCTTCCTGCACCAGCTGTGAGTTCAAAGCCTAAACTAAACTGAAATTCAGGAGATTTTTCCTCTGTGACATGTTGATCCCCCCTCCCCAAACTGCACCCCCACCCCCATCCTCCTCCTGACCCAATCTAAATTCACACCACTAGGTGTGACCATCCCAGCTCCCTGGTAAGCTGCTCGGTGCTCCTCTGCCCTCCTACATAGCAGGTGACCTGAGTGAAATGAACGTCTCTAAATGTCTTTACTGTGTCTCTCATTAAAATCTAGAATCATTTAAACCGTAAAGTACTGATAACCATATAAAAGAAAAGTAAACCAAACAAACGCACACAGGTGTCAAACTAAGTTCTAAAATGTCCTAAAAGTCCTCAAAGACATGCATGCATACAGTCCCGGTGCCTGAGAAAATGGCCTTGGGAAGCTGGTGGTAGAAACATCAACAACAAGAGGATAGGAGCAGACAAGTGTTCACACCTTCTCCCTCGGGGGGGACAGCAGCCGCACCCCTGTACCAGAAGAGCAGGAATCAGACAGGCAGGCAGGCTGGAAATGCAGGTCTTTATTTGCACATCACTGAACTGGCCAACAGGATGGCAGAGGGATAGCATTGCCCCCGCTACTCAAATCCTACTTTCACACGGTGCAGCTGGGAGAGAGAGGCCAAGATCCAAGAATAGAAGTGACAGATGTGCTTCCTCATGGAGAGTTTGGTCTTGGCCAGCGCCTCCGCCGCCCCTGAAACTCAGAGCGAAACACAACTCACTGTTTCTGTCCCCCTTCATCGCAACACCCCAGACTCTCCTGTTACCCTGGCTTCTGGATTTGGGTCAAAGCTCCAATGCTGCAGGAAACTACAGGAACAGCAATTTCTACACCTGTGAAATACATTTTCAAGTGGCCCGTATGAAAACAGTACAACCCACTGGACAGAAACAGCACGCTTCCCACTGAGAGACTCATCTCATCAGAATGTACCTGCTGGGAGATGCTCAGGCTCCTCCCCTCTGGCCTGGCCCACTGCTATTGGCTGTGTCGGCAGGTCATGTGTATCAGCAGCCAAACTAATACATAGATGTAGTAACAACATATAGAAATCAGCTATGTATTTGCCTTCTGTCTTCCAATGGGATCTTAAAGTGCACATCTTGACTTTAGAAACAATCTAACTTTGAACTAAACCAGCCCATCATTTCAGTCCAGCACACTAATTCATTCTTGTGAAGCAGAGTAAAAGGATAATAATCCATCCTTGTGTGTGTTACTGCACTGTACTAGTGAGCTGTGTGTGAGTCTGTGGCCCACTGCTATTGGCTGTGTCGGCAGGTCATGTGTGCAGACAGGGCAGAGCAGGGCAGTCTCTCAGTACAAACGCCACACACAGAGCTCTAATGATGGTGTCATCATGCTGGAATGTGCAGCCGCGTTACTCTCAGGGAAAGGTAGTAAAGCACAGTGCTGTTGCAGACAACATATAGAAATCAGTTATGTATTTGCCTACTCTTTTCACAGAGGCACTAATTCATTCTTATGAAGCAGAGTAAAAGGATAATAATCCGTCCTTCAACTCAAACATTGTGAAATTGTTTATGCAGGTTTTAGGACTGGCCTGCTCACATCCTCCTCATCCTCACAGCCCACAGTGACATCAGACAGCAGCCTCCTGGTCACTGCGTCGGTCACTCTCTGCTGCAAGTCTAGGGTGCCCACAGGCAGGTAGCGCTCCATGGTCAAATCCTACCGCAGCTCCTGGAGCACAGGGGTCACCACCACATACTCCATGTCGCACTGTGGGTCTGGCCTCCTCTTCAGCATATGGAAGAAGCTCTCCCTGTCTGGCAACATCGTGAGCATCCCAAGCACCTGTACCATCTTGACCTCCAGCTCTTCCTGCCTGCGTGAAAGCCCCCTGTCACGCACTGACATGATGGGGCACAGTTGCCACAGCAGAACGCTCAGGACCTCCCAGATGAACTCATCAGACACAAAGCTGTGTGCTGGTCTCTGGCCCAGGCACATGGCCAGCTGGTACCACAGGAAAGCAAAATACTTCTGCTCCGGGTAGTGTATCTGGGTCCCTTTAGCCTGGCAGTCAGCAGTCTCCTCTTGCCACTGATCGTTCACTCTGCCAGCTGCATTGATGTGCATTCCCAGAATTTCAGGCAGGGGAAGGGCTAGCTGGAAAGCAAATTAACACACATATATCAAAAGACACACAAAGCAAATTAACACTCAATACACACACTCACAGCAACAGACTCACACACAGCTCACTAGTACAGTGCAGTAACACACACAAGGATGGATTATTATCCTTTTACTCTGCTTCACAAGAATGAATTAGTGTGCTGGACTGAAATGATGGGCTGGTTTAGTTCAAAGTTAGATTGTTTCTAAAGTCAAGATGTGCACTTTAAGATCCCATTGGAAGACAGAAGGCAAATACATAGCTGATTTCTATATGTTGTTACTACATCTATGTATTAGTTTGGCTGCTGATACACATGACCTGCCGACACAGCCAATAGCAGTGGGCCAGGCCAGAGGGGAGGAGCCTGAGCATCTCCCAGCAGGTACATTCTGATGAGATGAGTCTCTCAGTGGGAAGCGTGCTGTTTCTGTCCAGTGGGTTGTACTGTTTTCATACGGGCCACTTGAAAATGTATTTCACAGGTGTAGAAATTGCTGTTCCTGTAGTTTCCTGCAGCATTGGAGCTTTGACCCAAATCCAGAAGCCAGGGTAACAGGAGAGTCTGGGGTGTTGCGATGAAGGGGGACAGAAACAGTGAGTTGTGTTTCGCTCTGAGTTTCAGGGGCGGCGGAGGCGCTGGCCAAGACCAAACTCTCCATGAGGAAGCACATCTGTCACTTCTATTCTTGGATCTTGGCCTCTCTCTCCCAGCTGCACCGTGTGAAAGTAGGATTTGAGTAGGGGGGGCAATGCTATCCCTCTGCCATCCTGTTGGCCAGTTCAGTGATGTGCAAATAAAGACCTGCATTTCCAGCCTGCCTGCCTGTCTGATTCCTGCTCTTCTGGTACAGGGGTGCGGCTGCTGTCCCCCCCGAGGGAGAAGGTGTGAACACTTGTCTGCTCCTATCCTCTTGTTGTTGATGTTTCTACCACCAGCTTCCCAAGGCCATTTTCTCAGGCACTGGGACTGTATGCATGCATGTCTTTGAGGACTTTTAGGACATTTTAGAACTTAGTTTGACACCTGTGTGCGTTTGTTTGGTTTACTTTTCTTTTATATGGTTATCAGTACTTTACTGTTTAAATGATTCTAGATTTGAATTAGAGACACAGTCAAGACATATACACTCACCTAAAGGATTATTAGGAACACCATACTAATACTGTGTTTGACCCCCTTTCGCCTTCAGAACTGCCTTAATTCTACGTGGCATTGATTCAACAAGGTGCTGAAAGCATTCTTTAGAAATGTTGGCCCATATTGATAGGATAGCATCTTGCAGTTGATGGAGATTTGTGGGATGCACATCCAGGGCACGAAGCTCCCGTTCCACCACATCCCAAAGATGCTCTATTGGGTTGAGATCTGGTGACTGTGGGGGCCAGTTTAGTACAGTGAACTCATTGTCATGTTCAAGAAACCAATTTGAAATGATTGGACCTTTGTGACATGGTGCATTATCCTGCTGGAAGTAGCCATCAGAGGATGGGTACATGGTGGTCATAAAGGGATGGACAAGGTCAGAAACAATGCTCAGGTAGGCCGTGGCATTTAAACGATGCCCAATTGGCACTAAGGGGCCTAAAGTGCCAAGAAAACATCCCCCACACCATTACACCACCACCACCAGCCTGCACAGTGGTAACAAGGCATGATGGATCCATGTTCTCATTCTGTTTACGCCAAATTCTGACTCTACCATCTGAATGTCTCAACAGAAATCGAGACTCATCAGACCAGGCAACATTTTTCCAGTCTTCAACTGGACCCGATGGGGTCTTCTGCTGTTGTAGCCCATCCGCCTCAAGGTTGTACGTGTTGTGGCTTCACAAATGCTTTGCTGCATACCTCGGTTGTAACGAGTGGTTATTTCAGTCAAAGTTGCTCTTCTATCAGCTTGAATCAGTCGGCCCATTCTCCTCTGACCTCTAGCATCAACAAGGCATTTTCGCCCACAGGACTGCCGCATACTGGATGTTTTTCCCTTTTCACACCATTCTTTGTAAACCCTAGAAATGGTTGTGCGTGAAAATCCCAGTAACTGAGCAGATTTTGAAATACTCAGACCGGCCCGTCTGGCACCAACAACCATGCCACGCTCAAAATTGCTTAAATCACCTTTCTTTCCCATTCAGACATTCAGTTTGGAGTTCAGGAGATTGTCTTGACCAGGACCACACCCCTAAATGCATTGAAGCAACTGCCATGTGATTGGTTGGTTAGATAATTGCATTAATGAGAAATTGAACAGGTGTTCCTAATAATCCTTTAGGTGAGTGTATGTTGATCATTCAGAGACTTTGATTTCACACGGGTCACCTGCTACTTGTCAAACATGTCAAACTGATTTAATAATAACATTATTAATTATAATAATAACAATACAAATAAAATACGAATTTCCAGAACGATTTACTTTTGCAAATAGTGTATCTGTCTTCAAGGATGGAGTTTTTCTAAAAATGTAACTAACGTTTTTATAATTCAGAAAGGCATTTTTCTGCGTGCGTTTCCCTAGATGTTAATTCCTACTGTCTCTTTAAAAGCACCTGTACGCTTTCTTGTCTCTCTCAAAATCTTTGTGCTGTTAGTTTCTTTCCCATAAAGACTACAAATCCCAGAAACTCATCTGAGCCAAACTCGCCTTCAACAGGCTGTGTTGTGACGTATGACAGGACCGTCATGGAATTCGCTCAGTGATTGGTTGACAGGCTGCCAATCTTAACATGTGCAGCCAATGGGCTTTCGATTCCGCTGGAAGCAGTGTCGGCCATGTTGTGTCCCGGGGGACGCAGAGATTGTTTGGGAAGGAATCGGGAAGCGGTCTTCATCCGGATTACGAAACGGGAATCTGTGCCCTGAGCTTCGACTGGACCGCCGGGCGGAACAACGGAACCCATCGCCATGAGCCGTCCGTCCTCAGCGGGCGGAGCGGGCGGAGGACTCGGAGCTGGGAAAGCGGGCGGCGGAAAGCACGGAGGCTCGGTCGGGGCTGCCGCCGCCGCCGCTGCCGCTGCCGCCGCGGCCGCAGCAGCCGCCGCCGCCGCCGCCGCCGCCGCCGGAGTGTCTGGGTCGGCGGCCGTCTCTGGCTCGGCCACCCCCGTCGCTGCTGCCGCCCTGCCCGCCGCTGCCCTCCCGGCCCAAGCGGCGGAGTTGACAGCTCTGTTCGAGTGCCCGGTGTGTTTCGACTACGTGCTGCCGCCGATCTTGCAGTGCCAGGCCGGCCATTTGGTCTGCAACCAGTGCCGGCAGAAGCTGAGCTGCTGTCCGACCTGTCGCGGCCCTCTGACGCCCAGCATCAGGAACTTAGCCATGGAGAAAGTGGCCTCGACACTTCCCTTTCCCTGCAAGGTAAGTCCGGACTTGGCCCCTTATTTACAGCACCTAGTGGCGGTCATTACTGCCCTGCTCCTCACCCAGCTCGGGCTGAGACCCCCCGTGTTATCATCCATAATGTGTTGGTGTTATTGTATCTATTTAAAAAATCATAAAACAGTGTTATTGCAGAGCAGAATGGCTGCTGTCCTAAAGGTGATGGTAGAACTTGTCAAATTCAGACAAACTTACATTGATTAAGGCTGTTTGAGCTCCCTCAGACTAATCTGAAATCGGATAGTCCTTATAGCGGTGGTTGTGGTGTTTGATGTCTGTAGCTGTCAGTCCTTATGTCAAACTGTCTGTCTTTCAATCGATCTGTTTATCCATATCGGTTAACTGCACAGTCACTGGCTAGCTGTTTAATTATTGGCTTACTCTGATATCCCATAAGCTAGCTGGGTTCCCAGGGCTCGGAGGCGTGTTGTGATGAAGGGAATCGATATTATTGGCAGGTCGGCAATCTGCAGAAAGCTGGAGGCTTTGCGATTGACCAGTACAGTACTGCATAGTCCAGTCCTGCTTCTGTAGTGTGTCCTCCTTACTGCACCTTATTGGAAAAAGTCGCTCATTAAGTTTTGCAAGTGTGAGCTGGACAGCAGCTACTGGTACTGGAGTGGGCCAGTCCACAGCCACACTGTGACTGGGTTGGCCTGTCAGAAAGTGTGACCCTGTTTGGGAGGGAGTTCGTTTAATGAGACAGACCAGCAGTGTGTCAGGGCTTTTCAACCAGAGAGCTACGTGGCTTGACTGAATCGTGAGTCTGGTTCACATACACTTTTGACAAGAGTGGCAGGGAGAATGGTTTTACGTCCTGTATCTCTGTGTTTGTGGGAATGTAGCAGTGTGTGTTGATCTGTGCGTTAGATATCGTCTTTCAAACACTGTTTTGGCTTTGCCGTGACCTTCCCCAAGGAACGACTGCAGATAGAGACGTACAGTGTGATCTCAGGGGAGCTGAGTGAGGCATTATTATCCGCAAGGACTGTGCAAAGGCAGGACACTCTCCTTGAGGAGTTTCAGAGTAAGCGCACCGAGTACGTCATTACTGGATAGAGGTGAGCAGCATGGCCTGTCTGTCACAGCTGTAAAGCACTTTTGGGATACCTGGCTATTATGAAAGGCGCTATATAAGAGAGGTGGGGCAGTGGCACAGCTGATGCTATTGTTCATCCTGCAGAAATGGAGCACATGACCACACTGATTATCTGGTCTACTGAAGCCACTCTTCCAGGGGCTCAGGGAGGCTGCTGATGACTTTTGCTGAGTCTTACGCTAGGCTGTGCTCCTCCACCTAAAGGGGTTTGTGTTCCACGGGGGGGCTCTACCTTGCCTGATGAAAAGACAAACAACTCACACTCACTCACGCACACTTTCTCATACATACACGCACTCAATCAAATATTCTCACTCACTTGTATTTTCTCAAACACACACCCACGATCACATATTCACTCACTCATTCAAATATACTAGTGTTGCCAAAGCATTTACAGAATAAATATTATAACTCATTCACTCTCACACTTACTCACTTGCACTTTCTCTCTATCATACACACACACACACACACATACACACTCACTCTCACACAGATGCACACGCACAGATAATTCACACATACACTTATGCACTCGCATGTATGTACAGGCACTCACACACACTACATCTTACACACTCGCCCTCTCACAAACTGTAAGCACCATGATGGAGTAGTGCATGGGGAGGAGGAGCCGGCGGGCTTGTCTTCAGCCCCCTGTGCACTCTGCTCTTTACCCAGGGGGTTGCGCTTCGATTTCCCTGAGATGGGATAAAAAAATTATAATAAAAAAACGGGAAAATTGATGGCCTCTCCAGTAACTGATTTGTCATGGGGTTCTGATTGCATTACATGAGCACAAAAGCTGTCCTGATTCTGCCTGGTGTCAGCGGTGGCTGAAAGCTGATCCCTCGCCCCGCTCCCGGGATTGTGTTTCCTCTTTGGCGTTTTGTGAAGGAGCAATTCAATCCAGCATTTTGTGGATGGAAGAAAAATGCCACAAAAACCCACCACCACCATCCGAATGCATTTCAAGAGAAGGCTGTCGCAGTCCTGCCTGCAGGGAGATGCTTATCTCCAGCTCACTTGGCACACAAATCTGTCAGTTGGGCACCAGAGCAGCCTTGGTCCCCGAGGAGTCCTCGTACGGGGCAGCAGGATCAGGAGTAGCATGTAGGGAACTCCCAGCTGTGTGCGTAGCGTTCTCTGTCCCGGCCTGTACACGTGGACACCCTGATGTGTCCTGCAGCAGCAGAACAGGACCCCACCCCCGCCCCTAAGGGCCACGCGGGCCTCTGATGTGCAATCCACCCTGAGCTGCTCTTTGCCTAATTGAGTTGAACTCATTATTTGCTTAATTGCTGCTCTCTGACACACCTCACCAGCTCTTAAACTGTTAGCGATATAAAGGGGATCCCTGATGGCTGAGGGGAGCAGAGTTGTCCTCCTGCCACAGAGCCACTTGCCAAGAGTGATGCTTATATACAGTACTGTGCAAAAGTTTTAGACAGGTGTGAAAAAATGCTGTAAAGTAAGAATGCTTTCAAAAATAGACATGTTAAGATTATATTTATCAACTAACTAAATGCAAAGTGAGTGAACAGAAGAAAAATCTAAATCAAATCCATATTTGGTGTGACCACCCTTTGCCTTTTTTTGAAGGAACTTGGCAGGTAGGTCGGCCCAAATATCTAGGAGAACTAACCACAGTTCTTCTGTGGATTTGGGCTGCCTCAGTTGCTCCTCTCTCCATGTAATCCCAGACAGAGTCGATGATGTTGAGATCAGGGCTCTGTGGGGGCCATAGCATCACTTCCAGGACTCCTTGTTCTTCTTTACGATGAAGATAGTTCTTAATGACTGTCACTGTATGTCTGGGGTCGTTGTCATGCTACAGAATAAATGTGGGGCCAATCAGATGCCTCCCTGATGGGATTGCATGATGGATAAGTATCTGCCTGTACTTAGCACTGAGGAGGCCATTCATTCTGACCAAATCCCCAACTCCATTTGCAGAAATGAAGCCCCAAACTTGCAAGGAACCTCCACCATGCTTCACTGTTGCCTGCAGACACTCATTCATGTACCGCTCTCCAGCACTTCGGCGAACAAACTGCCTTCTGCTACAGTCAAATATTTCAAATTTTGACTCATCAGTCCAGAGCACCTGCTGCCCCAGTTCCTGTGTTTTTGTGCATAGTTGAGTCGCTTGGCCTTGTTGCCACGTCGGAGGTATGGCTTTTTGCAGGAAGGCCACTTCTGACCAGACTTCTCCAGACAGTAGATGGGTGTACCAGGGTGCCACTGTTTTCTGCCAATTCTTGCTAAGGAAAATTCTACTAAGTGGCCCTCCTACCTGACCCATGTAAACCATTTGCCATTGCCACACAGTCACACCTGACACCCCGTGCTCCCACTACAATCCTCCCTTTAAAACCGTTTGCTTCATCTGTTGGTCTAAGGCAGGGGTTTTCAAACCGGTCCTGGAGTACCCCCTACCCTGCTGGTTTTTGTTCCAACCTAGGTCTTAATTACTTAATTGATTGGCATATTGCTTTGTTAGGTCAATTAAGGATTCAATTAAGCAATTAAGACCTCAGTTGGGCACGGCAGGGGGTACTCCAGGACCGGTTTGAAAACCCATGGTCTAAGAATAAGTAGACCTATACAGAACGGAATGAGGTATAAACAAGCAATATTTATTGAATAGAATATTTTCTATAGAATATTAAGATAAGTGAATATTTACATTAACATAAATAAGACATTGTAGGAAATATAAAATGTAGAAAATAATAAAATATAACACTGAGCTTTGGCTTTGCTGCCTGGTGATTAGTCCAGTCCTCACAATATTATGCAATTAGCTTTGTCTATACAATGTAAACATAAGCCTATAGACTGGCTGCACCTATATGTCTTAATATAGTAAAATAAAACCTATTCTGTATAGTCCTGTCCTTGACTGAGAGACAAGTTTATCATTGTCTTGATTTAAAATTATGTGCACCTATGAGGAGTGCCATCATACCTATATATTGTCTGGACTGGTCCCCACAGAGGTTGCTGCTGGAAAGCGCGAGTTTCATTTCGTGCATGCGTGACACTGTTATCTTTTCTGAGCTGCAGTTTATAAACACAGTTGCCCATTGGTGTTTATCAAATGTAATAAATAGTTGTATTTCATGTCACTTTTGTCAGACACAAAGTCACAGTTTTATTTCATACCTGCCTAAAACTTTTGCACAGTACTGTATATATCATTTACTTTTTTTGTTTGCTTTTGGCCTGTAATATATTTGATAAAACATTGTTGTTTTTTTAGTTTGCTTCTTCTTCCAGATATATATTTATATATGTAGTGCTTTGGCAACACTGCAAACCTGTTAGTCATGCCAATAAAGCATCATACATTGAAACTGAAATTTTAGAGAGAGACATATTGAGAGAGACAGACCCCTTTTCCACTGACATATTTGACGCGACCTGGAACTGGCGTGGTACAGCACGTTACTACCTGGTAATTTTTTCGAGCCGACCTTGAACCAGGCCGTGAATTTTCCAGGTCCTGCTACTTGCCTAGTACTGGCTCGGAGCCGAGAAGCTGGGCAGGGCCAGGGGTAGGCGTTAACTGAACTTGTCGTCAGGTAGCCTCAGTCTCCATGCACATGTGACGTCATTTACCTCAGTAATTGGAAAAAAAAAACACCTAACATGCACCAGACCAGCTCAGCTAGGTTCCGGTTTGGTTCAGGGTCGGGTCGGGTGTGCCAGTGGTATAGGGGCAATAGAGGGAGAGGGGGAGGGAGGGGTTAGGCTGGACTCTTGACACAAGTATCAAAGTACTGGATCTGTGAAATCGCTGCTTCGATTATTTCAATCCATTTTGCACTTCTTTTCAAATGCATGGCTCACACAGTCTACATGCAGGGGCAGCGCTGGTGACTACGGAGGTGTCAATCTGTGCACACGAGTGAATTTGTGTGCGTGCGTGCGTGTTTGCTCGAGTAAACGTGGTGGCTGTTTACTCTGTTCATTAATTAGGTGGCTAATTTGTGTTGCTCGCTGTCCTCCTCTAGTTAGCATAACTAAGCACTCCAGTTGTCCATGGCCCCCTGTTTAGTTTATCAGCATGCACTCCTGCCCCTCTCCATCTTTCTCCTGGTCTCTCTCTTGTTTGCCTGCCTCCCATAGCTAGCCACTGCAAAGTGGACCAGATTGCGTGGGAACCCTCAGGCGCTGTAAAACCCTGTCTTGCGTTTAATTATTCATCTGGAGAATTAATTAGAAACCCGCAAAGTTTTCACGCTCTAGTGAATACTGAGACCGTTAAAATGAACGTTTCCTCAAATGGTGTTCGGCACTTTGTTTCTTAATGTGTCCTCTCTCTCCTCCTCTCCCTCTCCCTACCCCCCCACCCCTCGCCTGTGTTCAGGGCTCATGTAGTATTACTGAAGGATCCAGTGTTGCCGGGGCTGTAATTAATTTCACAGATGAGTTGATAGCCGGGTGATATAACTGTGCAGTCTGCTCAGTGTGCCATTCCATGACCCTGCCTGGAGAGGACAGAGAGAGCTGTGACTGTGGAGTTAATAATGGCATCTTTATTTACCTGAGAGAGCAGGAAGGCAGAAACCCCCCCCCATCTCTGCCGGGGTAACAGAGAAAAAGGAAGAAGGAATCTCATTTGTGGTTTGTTTGTTCATTTAGCAAACCAGTGACCTGCTCTGGTCTTAGGGCTGTTGCGCTGCCTCTCTACAAATCTGTTCCGATCTGCAGTGTCTGGGGGGCTTGAAGGTCAAGGGGGGTGGTGGGTAGGGAGGGAGAGAAACCATGCTGCTAAGGTGCCTGCTGTCATCAGTCACGCACAGGCAAAGTAAGAGGTAGAAGTGGGTTTTAACCCGCAGGCGTGTCTCCACACGCAGGGAGAGAGGGAGTCTGGGGCATGCGTCATTGCAGAGTCACATGCTGGCATCCCATGCGACAGAGCCCTGCTTCTTGGCTACAGTAATACCCCCTTGTATAAAGTGGCACTGGCTGTATTCATTGAGATAGGAGTTTATGCTTTAGTAGACTGTTCCTCCCTCCAACACAAATGCACACATGTACATGCATGTACACTCACACATCCAGTTGGTGTCCAGCCTTAACTCTAAGAAGTCAAGCATGGTAATGAAAGGGAGAAGCCACTGCACACTTACTTCCTAAGAAGGACTAAAGGCTGTCCTCTCCACCCCCTCCCTGCTTATGAAACTGTCTTCGACTCTTGCCCTGAGTAATTAAATGCATAACTTTTGGATTGATTCTGTGTGCAACTTTCTGCGCCAATAAAGGGGCCAGTGATATTGATTTGCAGCTCAACGTACTGTCCCGCTGTGGGCAATTCAACTCATCTACCCTATAGGTCTATGTCATTAGGGTCAGGGATGAACAAGCATAGCAGACTGATCTGGCATGAAGGTTAAACTAATATCTAATACACTGCAGAAAACCACAGTTGCCAATTTGCAGATATAGTTACATTGTCCAGGCGCTCTGTACTGTGTGTGCACACATCAGGTGTGTAGCCGGTGCTAATGTTTCACAGGAACGGCGTGGCGCTGCTGTCTGGGTGACTTATTGCTGCGCGCCACTCTCGCTTCCTGCTGCGAGTTAATAGTAATGTCAGAGTCAATGATCCTTAACCTAATTCAATTAAAGCACTTGTCCAGTCATGATGCACCTTTTAACAGCAATGAACCACACTAGCTCATTAGCTCAGTGTGTGTGTGAGAGAGACTGTGTTAGGGAGATGTGAGTGTGTACAGTACAGTCCTGAGGTCTCTCCTTCCTACATGCGCTTTGCCCAGCTGGTATTTGGCTCTCAGTGCAGTGGTCTTGGTCAGTTCATGGCTTCTCTCTCTCACTGTTTCTGTCTGCCGCCCTTAGTCTCCCATCCTCTCTGTCCATCTCAGTCCCCCTCTCTTCATCCCTTCCTCCGTGTCCCCCTCTCAGGGAGTGTTACTATGTCTGTACAGCGTTTCGCTCTATCAGGAGATTGACGGCTCAGCTGTCCTTGAGTGCAAGGATCCTCTCTCCACTGACGCCCTCAGCTAATCGCTGTCCTTATGGAGAGGGAGAGAGAGATCAGCAGCCTTAACTTACAGAAGAGCGTACATGTCTTTCTCCCTTTGTCTTTCTCTCGCTCACTCACTCTTTCAATTCAATTAAAAAAAGCTTTATTGGCAAGACTAAATGACATCAGTAGTACCAGACATGTACAAGAACAGGGCAGTGGGAACAATAAATACAGAAATAATGCATTTAACAGACATTTTGTATGTAATTGTTGTATACACAGTGTCATGGAGCTGGAGTAACGTTTGCCTCTCTCTGTGTGTGGCAGGCAGTGATGTATTGCGCCGCTATCTCTGCTGTCTGTGCGTCCTCCCCCAGCAGGGTGGCCAGACTCTCTATCTCCTAGGCTTTTGAGTGCGCTGGTGTGAGCAACGCTGAGGGTCTCCCAGGGGCCGTTCCTTTTAATTAAAGCGTGGAGAAACCAGTCTTCATCTGAAGAAAAACAAACTACCCGGTTAGTTAGCCGAGTGAGCAGGAGGCTCCCACATCACAGAGCGCAGCCCAGCCAGGCTCACGCCACTAGACCCCCCACCCCCCCAGGGACATTCAGTTCAGGGTTTTTAATTTAATTTGAGTTAATGGAGCGACTTAAGAGGGTTTATGTACTGGGCTGGGGGTGGGGGAGTGGGAAGTTGCTAGTTTGCGTGCAGCAGAGTAGTGTTGTCATGTAGTGCAATGCAGTATGTACAGTACGCTGTAGTACAGTTCCTTACAGAACATTGTGCAGAATTACTTGTCCTCCTTGATGGCTGCAGAGAGAGCTGGTGACTGTGGGCACTAGAAATTCTGCTTGGCAGCCTCTTTGGTCTGATATTATAATGCCCTTCCCCCCCACTCCCTCTCTCAACGCCTTATTAACCACAGCATCCTGGGAGGCAGATAGCGTGGAGGGCACTCGGCCGAGACGGGCACACACAGCCCTCTCCCCTTCTCTTCCCGTCCTCTTGATTTCACACTCTGTCAACCTGAAAATCTCATCAAGTTCATGCACCCCAACTTGTAACATATTCCTGTCATCCCTCCCTGATCTCCTGTGCCGAGCATCGAGCATGGCAGTCTGCCTCCACTGTGCCCCCCCCACTCTCCCTGTTCCGCTGCCTCAGATGGGAGCTATAGCCGCTGATTAGGAAAACCAGTGGGGAGGGAGGCTCTGCTTTGATGAGGTCTTTAGGACACATTATCAGGGAAGAGTAAGAGCATAGGGCTGGAGCAGCTTGGCATTCCTCTGTGGCTCTCTGTAGTAATAATGTGTTGTGTGTGTGAGAGTGTTGTGGCACATTGTTGCACTCTGCTGCAGCGGGGCGGCCGGGTCTTCTTGCTTATACAAGCACTCGGCTCCTGGTTTGTGAGTCGATGCTGACGGTGCTGACACATGAGTCCTGTGCTGTGGGGGGGTTGTAAAGTAAAGGGGATCCCACAGATTAAATTCCTGCCACACACAAAATCTGTTTTTAAATAGGGAGCTCTGTATCAGTTATATCTACTGAGCTCTTTCAATGTGCCCGACATGCTCACGAGGAAGAATCACCAAACGTTCCAGAGATTTCCAGGCCGGGCTGGGGCTCTCATCCTCCACTCAGCCTCCCTCTCTCGCCCTCTCTGGTCTGGTCCCTGGGCTCCCCCCCCCATAACTCCCTGTACCCTAATTATAACCCCTCCTGATTGTTCTGTCACTCACAGCGGCTGCTATAAATAGCCAGCCACTTACACTGTAGGGAAGCGGGGAGCTGAGCAGTCTGTCGGTGTGTGTGACCGTGTGAGTATGTGTCAGTGTGTGTGTAAGTCGGGAGGGCTGCAGGGGATGGTGGGGGGGCGTTGGGATGTGATGAAGGCAAAAGCACTCCTGTCCTAGCTCTCTCTCTCCCTCCCTCTCTTTCTCCCTCTCTCCCTCCCTCCCTCTCTCTCTCTCTCTCTCTCTCTCTCCCGTGCTGTGATTGCATTAGCAAGCTGTTTGCGTGCTGTCTGCGCAGAGCTGGGAGGTGTGCTGTGCTGTAGCTCTGGCTGCCTGTTCATGCAAAATCACATTGCAGGAGGTCAGGGCTTCTGGGAGCAAAAGGGGGGGGGCAGAGAAATAGAAAAAGAGAGAGAAGAGTGCTGATGGGGGTGGGGGAGTTGTAGAGGACAAACCAGAGGCAATTGCATAAAAGCAGCTCCAGTACATGCAAAAAAAAAAAAAAAAAAAAAAAAAAAGAAGACCAAAGTAGACACTCTGCTCCTGGCATAACGCACTGTTCATCTGTCTGTGCATTGTTACCTCCTGTCCCTCTCTCACTCTCTTTCTTATTCCCTTTCCCTCTCTTTCATGGTGGAATTCCTGAACCCCAAGAGAGATTAAAATGTTACAATAAATTCAATCAATAACATAATCAAGAGAAAAGGGTGCTGGAGATGACCAGCACTGGGGCCGTGAACATGAACAGGAGAGAGCAGGGGACTCAACTGTCTTGGGAATGGAGAGATGGAGATGGAGGGAGGGAGGGGTGGCTGCTGAGTGGGGGGGAGGAGGAGGAGGATGGAATGAAAATGAAAAGATGCAAGGGAGGCATGAGGAGGGGAGTTACACTTGACGGACAGACCCCCCCGGCTCCTGCTAATCCTCCTCCTCTCTGCCCGCCCGCCCTCCCTCCCTCCCACCCTCTTGCTCCTCCTCGTGGTTTCTCAGTCCGTGCTGCAGTGTGCGGTGGAGAGGGAGCATGTTTCGCATCTGGAGCTGAGTGAGAGAAAGAGAAATAGAGACTAACTGCTTGCCTTGTGGAGCACTTGGAGATCAACAGAGAGATCACGGAGAGGTGGAGAGGGAGCTGCGTGCTCTCTGTGGGCTGTGTGCGCTTGTGTGAGTGTGCATGTTTGTTTGCTGTGTGTGTGGTGGAGTGTAGCGGTGGGATGTCGTGTGCAGGCTTTCTGCTACCATTGTGATCTCAGATTGACAAGATACTGGAATGTAAATAGGACAAAGTGTGTTTGAGACAGAGAAACGATAGATAGAAGTCAGAGTGTGTATAAAACTAAGCACTGTGCGAGCTGTTTCTGAAGGGAAGTATCAAGTTGTTTTGCATTTTTATTTATTCATTTTAATTTCGTCTCTCTCTCTGTCTGTCTGTCTGTCTCGCAAAAGGCTGTTCACGCTTTTACTTTTTCCTGCAGCCACGGTATTGGGCCAGGCAGGGACAGCCAGCGCTGGGTGCTGATGAGCTGTGCTGAAATGGATAAAGGCGCTGGCCAGGGGAGACAACGGTGAACGCAAGCACCATTTACGTAATGGGCCCTAACAGTGATTAACTGTAAATCGCTGGAACTGTAATGGTGATTAAAACAGTGCATTGGGGGTCAGAAGCCTAGTTGGAGGGTGTGTTTATGTGTATTGCAGGATTACAGATACAAGGGCTGCGGGTCAGGGTGCTCGGGGGTCGGGCTTGGTGTATGTATTGCAGGAAGAGGGGTGGGAGAGGGAGGGAGATTCAGGGTGCAAGTGCCAGTGTTGGCATTTGTTTTAGTTTAGTTTAGTTTTTTTCTCTAACTGGTCCCAGTTGGGGAGGGAGGTCTCCAGAGCATCATTGCCTTGACAGCTTCTCCAGGGAGGCAATCAGTAGCAGACACATTTAAGCAAACGCAGGCTTTCCCGACTGTGTTGACTGTGCTGTGCTGAGCTGAGCTGTGGGATGCAGGATCTCTCCTTAGACTCACACTGCTTCTCTGACCAGCCTTCCTTCTCACTCGCTTCAGTCAGAGCTGGAGTGGCTGGGCTCCGCACAGGGCACTGTCTGTTCTGGGTGTTTATTGTGTTGTTATTTCGTTTTGTTTTGCTCTCGGGGGTATTCGATAGTAAGAGTGAGTGGAGGAGTCTGTATCCTGTGCGTATAACTAGTGTGGAGCGGACTGTTTGTGTCTGAAGTGGCTGAAACTGTGTCTCTTTGTCTCTCTCTTTGCGTGAGGGTTAACTTGTGTCTGAAGTTACTGTGCTAGGTGGAGTGTGTGTTTGTAAAATTGTAAGTGTAGAGATTGTGTTCTTAAAGCACCAGCCCTCTGTCCTTCTGAGTGTTTGATCTAGGAGTGGTTCAGTGAGCACCAGTCCCTCGTCTCTCTTCCCTTCTTTCTGCGTGTGCGTGGGTGAGTGTGGGTGCCATGCTGTGCCCTGCTTCCTGTCTGCCCCTTCTGCGTGAGCTCTCTCAGCTGCGGTGCCTGCTTGGCTGGCCACGCCGGGGGGGACTGTGTGCCACCCGGCCCGTGTACCGCGCCTCGCCACTTCCCACCAGCAAGGTGAGTGGCCTCTGACCTTCCTTTCATACAGATGCCCAGCGCAGACCTGCAGGGTAGGGGTAGGAAGTGGGGGGCTCTCACTGTAATTTAGTAGAGATGGAGGCTCTCGGCTGCAGTTTTCTCATCCAGCCAGCAGCTAATCATTCATGTGGAAGTGTGCATTGCGTTACGCTGCATGTTAAACATTCACACTCTGTTTAGCAATCATTCAATTATTTATGTGTTCATTTTATTTGATTAATTTCTAGATTTTCAAACCAGTTTATTGGATTGTTTTGCGTAAATCTTTTTTTTTTTAAATTGTCTTTATTTAAAATAAAATCACAATTAGGTGTCTAGCGGGGGTGGTCAGAGAACACCCGTCCCCCTGCTGGGCGTGGTTTAGGACCCAACAGCCAACTGTGCTGAGTTGCAGGGGCCACTGCCAGGGAGGTGCAAGTGAGAAATGGTTAGATTCTTTGCTGTGCTCTATCCGATGTACCCCCTAGTTTTGTTTTTGTGTTGTCTTGTGTTTGTTGGTTGCTGTTTGTTTTTTTGTATTTGCGGTGCCACGCTGGAGGTGACTTTCCAGTTAAAGAAAGTGCTTAGTGCCAAGGGGAGGGGGTACCTGTCAGTGCCCTGGCTGCCAGCCTGACCTGCACCCCCGCCAACCCCCATGCTGTCCATCTGTAAATGCTGGGGCGGAGCTCTGATACACTGATACATGTTGCTCATGCTGCCCCAGGTGTCACTCACCCTCTGCATCCCAATAATCAGGTAGAGAAGGAAATGGATGGTGGGGGGGAAGAGAGTGATAGAGAGAGACAGATGAGACAAGAGATGGAGAATGAGGGGGTGGGAGGGAGAGATGTTTATATTTATCGTTTATATCTCCTTTTGTAATGCTTTGGCAATACATTATAATATATGGCATGTCAATAAAGCTCCTTGAATTGAACTGAGAGAGAGCAAGAGAGCACAACTGTTTCTCCTTTTGTTACTTTATCTCTCTAACCTAATTACTGGAATCCTTCACTTATAGCTGCTCTGCCTCAGAAGCTTTTAACCAAATTGCTATTGATTCCAGGGTAGTGAGTGACACTGTGCTAATGTACACTGCCTTAATGGCTTGGCACTGCCCTGTCCTGCCCAGCCCAGCCACACTGCGCAGGTCTGTGTCTGTGTGCGCCTGCTTGTACCCCTTTGTCTATCTATGCTAGTTTTTTTTCCAAGTGTTGTTGTAAGAACGCAATTTGCCAGAACCACAGAAATATAATCTTGAGAAATGACCTTGAAAAAGGCTTTGTTAGAAATGCTGATTTTACAGCGAGACTCCAGGTCACTGCACTGCTGTCCCTTGAGAAGCTTGGTAGCTTGGCTGACGTTTTGACCGATGCCCAGCCAGCCGGGAGGCGGACTGTCCAGACACAGATCCCCTGAAGGGATATGGGGTATCTGCTCCATCCCGCGGCTTTGTTTTCTGAGCTGTAGGAAGGAGATGCATTGGGGTACCACAGGGCTGTTGTCGCCACGGGACATATTTGTTAATAGTAAAGTGCTAATTAAACGTCCCATTCATTTTAACTGTCACGTGCACCACTGTGGGACCCTGGTGTGGAGCGGGGGGGTTCCACAATTTTGAGAGAGGGTGGGTGAGGCTTTTAATTGCCCCTCACTATTCCAGTTTCACAAGTAGAGAGAGTGTGAGGGAGTGTGTGTCTGTGTCTGTCCAAGTGTGAGACTGTGTGTGTGTGTGGATGGGGGATATTGGGTGGAATTCCTAAACCTTTTGAAGGAGAGAGGAGAGAAATACAAAACAAAAGAGAACGGTGGTCAGAGAATGCCTGGGAGGTGCTGTGTGTCTGACAGCCCTGCAGATTCACGGCCCAGGTGCTCAGTGACGGATACTGACAGTAATTAAACTCTGTATCGCACCACATGTGCAGCAGATTGTTGCAGGTTTTTTTTCAGACATTTTTTATTATTATTTTTCTGGCAGCGATCGTTATTGTTTACCTCTTAATAAAAAATGGGGAAAAATACAATGGGGGGTGGGGGCATTGCTTAGCACTGATATAGCTGCTCTGATATAGGATGTCGTTCCAGAGGCAATCAGTTCTGCCAGCTTTGTGAGTGTTTTTGTAAAGGAGGGGGAGGTGGTGTGTGTGTGTGTGTGGGGGCGCTACACAATCATTCCTATCAATTTTGCAGCTAAATCAAAACTCCTTGCCTTTAAACTGGGGTGATCAGAGCCGTTTCCATGCATCGCTTGTGCTGGCGCCTCTGATCCCTCCATGGACGTTAGCCGCAGTCCGGGGACAGCATTCTGATGGTGGCGAAGGGAAGGGGAGGGGATCAAGGAGGTGTTTAGTGACAGCACAGCTTGGTTATAAATGGACAAAATAAGAATACAAACAAAATAGTATGAATAAATTACATTTTCTCCGTGTCCTTCCCCCAGGGCCAGATTAGTGCTCTGCTAATGCATCACGATGGGGGGCTTAAGACTCTGCGAACCTACAGGGCTCATCCATGCGGGTGGTTTTGTTAGTCGTTTTTTTTTTTCTTCTTTTCCTTTTTAATCATCAAAGAAATGGCGGCACCCACGCTTCAAAATCAGTATCAGTACAGCTTGGGCCTCATCAGTTCTTTCATCATGCACTACACTCACATAAGCGCTACACCTTGAATTTCCAAACGATTTTCTAACTAAACCTAAACCCCCCTGATCTTCGGTACACCATAGCTTGATTGTCTTTGTCTTGTCTTTAACTCTGCGATGGTGAACTTGTGTGAATTTGAAGACAGGGGAGAAACCACATCAGTCAACAATAGGTGCCGCCCCTGTGCCGTGGGCTTGGCATCGGCATCACTCAGCAAGCAGGCTTACTGATATTTTGGTGCCAGTGATTTAAAAAACAAAAATCAGGATTATTTTAAGAAAGATTAAGAACTTTTGGTAGGTTTTGTAGCCTGTCTAGGGCAGAGGAGTCTACCTGCATGGGGAATGAAGTGTGCATTTAGATGTGTGTGTCTGTCTCTCTGTCGCTGTCATTGGCTTCATGTAGTTTGCAGGAGGTATCCCCCCCCCCTTTGGGTTAAACATCACTGATGCCATGGGCCTGTTAAAGATGCTCATTGTCAGAGCTTATCAGTGTTGCCCGTTGGTCTGGTTGTTTGTTTTGGTAGCATGGTGGTATGCCCCTCTGGGTGGCAGCGCAGTGGAGCACTGACAGTGATGGATGGAGCTGCCAAAGCGGACCGAATCACACACAGAAATAAATAATGAATAGAGCCGTCACTGAAACTCTCCCCCGGGGGTGGTTATTTGGGAAAAAGACAAAGACACACACACACACACAGACCTCCCCAGTTTTCCAGGACAGCCAGTCAGCCAGGCAGAGATGAGGAGAGATAGAGGGAGAGCAGGAGGGAGGGAGGCAGGGAATGAGAGGGAGAAGGAGAGACCGAGCGAGCAAGCGAGAGTGAGTGAGTAAGAGTTGGTGAGAAGGAGTCAAAGGGACACTGACTGAGTGAGGGAGTGATTTTTGGTGTGGAGGGGAAGGTTGATCTCACCTTTGCCTCCCTGACGGAAAACAACGGTGAGCATTTCCCAATTTCTGCCCCCCCCGTGTCACTGACCTCCACATGACCTCCAGCACGAACAGCCAGTCGATACACCATCCACTTAATGCTGGAGCAGCTCGATACCTCTCTCCATCCTGCTGAGCTCACCATTTACAGCCAAGTGTATCACTCACTCATTTGTTTGTTTCTTTATTTCTTCATTTTGTTGTCTGACAGTTTTATCCAAGGTGACTTTTATATACTGTTCAGCCTGGAGCGAACAGGGAAAACCCCAGTGCCACACAGTGGGGTACACCTTGTCTGTGTATTCCAGAGCAGAACATCTCGGACTCATGCAGGAGCTGGGCTGATCGACCATGATCTCTGTGTGAATTTAATGATTGGGATGTGTATGGGGAGGGGGGAAACTCTGCATAATAATTAAATTTGGCTTCACAGTGCCATTGGGGGTTGTGCTCAGAGCATCGTTTCAAGTAATTTATTGATGAAATTAGGGTTATATTTTGGTCTGGTCTAGGATTAGGGTTTGAGTCCATAGAAAACTCAGACTTTCGTTAATGTTGGACTTGCTTCGCTACTGCCTGAATCGTGTATAGATTTGTATGGGCCTAGCTTGTGTTTTTGGTGTTGGATTGGCTGCGGTTCGGGCTGCTGTTATGGGTTACAATGGTAACCTATTGATGTAATACAATTGTTTTTACTGTCGATTCTGTCTGTTTGGCACTACACAGCTCAATCATGGTTCAAAATAAAGATTATGATTAATATTTAGGTGTTAAGACCAACTAATAGGTATACCTGTGTTTGGACATTTGCTAGACAATCCTAATCTTTCCACACAAAGTAGATAATGGAGTTTGCAGAATTGATCAGAAAATCCATCCATGCAGGGCAGCAAAGCAACTGGCAAATAGGACCTGAGGTGCAGGATTACAGTACATTTCAGTGATACAGTGAGTGTGAGAGCGCTCTCACAGTATGCATGCACGTGTGCGTGTGTGCTTGGTGGGAGGACTGAGTGAGAGGGACTGAGGCCAGTTAAGCCTTTTCTGTCATCACCTTTGAAAGCAGTCGGTGAAGTCCAGGAGACAGAGTACTCTTCTGGAATGGTTTAATTAATCTTCCACTGATCGACCCAAGAAGACATACTCATAAACGCTCTCTCTCTCTCTCACACACACACACAACACACACACACTCTCACACAATCTCTCTTCCACACTCATACACATTCACACTCACCCTCACAGATGAATCCCTCCAGCTGTCGATTGAATATTAGGATTCATTTTGTAATTGCATTCTGCAGACAAGATTCAACTCTGTCTGTTGGTGTTTCTTGTGGGTTTCTTGTGGGCTTTTTTGTTTGCAGTATTAGAGTCCCTCAGGCATACTGAGTGAGTCAGAGTGGTGTTCTGTCCACAGAGCGCACTTACTAACTAATCTTTCTTTCTCTCTCTCTCTCTCTCTCCCCATTCCCTCTCTCACTTCCTGTATCCACCCTTTATTCTCACCCATACACTTCCTGCTGTTTCCCTCCACCCTCCTGTCTCGCATCTCCCTCTTCCTGGCATTTTTCCTCTCTTCCTCCTTCCCTTTCCTCTGCCATTCCCACCTCTTCGCTCTCCCTCCTTTACTTCTCTCATATCTCCTCTGCTTCCCCTCACACCTCCACCTCCTCTCCCCTCTAGTACGCCTCAGCGGGCTGCCTGCTGTCCCTGCACCACAGCGAGAAACCAGAGCATGAGGAGGTGTGCGAGTTCCGGCCTTACACCTGCCCCTGCCCGGGCGCTTCCTGCAAGTGGCAGGGCTCCCTGGAGGCGGTGATGCCCCACCTGATGCACGCCCACAAGTCCATCACCACCCTGCAGGGCGAGGACATTGTGTTCCTGGCCACGGACATCAACCTGCCGGGTGCAGTGGACTGGGTGATGATGCAGTCCTGCTTCGGCCACCACTTCATGCTGGTGCTGGAGAAACAGGAGAAGTACGAGGGCCACCAGCAGTTCTTCGCCATCGTGCTGCTCATCGGCACTCGGAAGCAGGCCGAGAACTTTGCCTACCGCCTGGAGTTGAACGGCAGCCGGCGCAGGCTCACCTGGGAGGCCACGCCCCGCTCCATCCACGACGGCGTGGCGGCTGCCATCATGAATAGTGACTGCCTGGTGTTCGACACCTCCATCGCGCACCTCTTTGCGGACAACGGCAACCTAGGCATCAATGTCACCATCTCCATGTGCTGAGCTGCCCCCTTCCCCTGCCACCACTGCCCACCCCACCCCACCTACCTACCTGCCCAGCCCAACCCCATCCCCTACAGACCCTCACTGGCTGTTGGGTCAAGCAGGCCTGAGCTAACTCAGAGAAAAAAAATATTAAAAAGACATTAAATAATAATGACAGTACAGGGGAGGAACTTTTTAGCTTTTAAGGATGGCTTTTTTTTGTGTACAGGGGAGAAGTGTAGAGCAAGCGGAGACAAGGTGTATATGTATACTTTTAAGAGTGGAGATCTGGGGAGTGGGGGGTGGGGTTGTTGGCGGGCGTGCAAGTCTGGTCGGCACATCCGTGTGTTTGGGACTGGAGGCTGCAGAAGAAGGAGACGGCACGAGTCTAGACTGGACTGGACTAGACTAGCCCTGGGCAGTTTCCACACTAAGACTGGGCCTGGTTGCAGACATGTTGTCCCACGTGGTTGTGGTGTTTTTTTTAATATTGCAGAAGAGGGGGTTGGGGGCGGGCTCCACAGACTGCTGAGATGAGCCTGCTTTGGGGGGGGTGAGTTTGTCTGGCCAGTGCCCCAGGCAGAGAGGCAGGGCACTGAGCTGAGGGTACGGACGGGAGTTGCATGCGGGTATTTGAACACAGGTGAGACGTTGCCCAGGTGTGCCCAACACAGCAGGGTTGAGGGGCAAAGTTATCTTGCCCGTGCACTGGAAGCACTGTCTGTCACCCGGCTGGACACGAGGTAGCAGAGATGTGAAACGAAAACGCTCCAGGACTGACCTGTGCATTTTACAGCCACGCCAGACTCCAAAGCTTTTTATTACGATTATGATATAATTTTTTATTCCTTTTTTGGGCCCCAATGAATTATTTATTGTCGCCGGGGCTTTACTACTCTCATCCGTTTTTATCCAACAGCCGTTTAATCTGCGGTCACCTTGTCCCTACAGACTAGAGGACACATCGCCCTGGTTGCATTGAATGAAACGAGCGCTCTCTCCTCGGGGCAGAGGCATCACAGGCCGGCCAAACCACTGACCAGTCCCAGAGAGTCCAGGGGCCAGAGCTGCTTACGGTGACGGGAGGCAGGCCATGGGTACGGGGGCCAGGTGGGGGTCCGAAAAACAACGCTATGGCCACACTGCCTCCTCTGCAGCTGTGACCTTTGACCATTGACACATGACTCTTACCTGGAGAGGCTGGCAGAATGCGCCTCAGGTTGTTTTTAATATAACGATGATTTCTCCGCTTCTCCTCGACTGCTCGTCTTTATCTGGACAAAATAAGAATCAACCTCCCAGTTGGAGTCTGCCACCATTGGGGGGCTCACCCAAGACACCAGGAGGCCCAGGATTAATTGTCTTTTTTTTTTTCTCTTCTCTCCTGTTCTTCAGTATCAGCTCTGCTTACTTTGGTTGTGTGAAAAGAACACCAAGATTTTAAAAGCCTTTTTTTTTTTTTTTTCCTTCTAACTTGACTTTTAGTTCTGGTCTCGTATGACACTAATGATATAAAACAAAAAACACTTACTTTTGTTTTTTTATTTTGTTTCTAATTTTCTCTCATTATCTGTGCACCTAATAAGGCCTTATTTTTGTACTGATAATGAAAATCCACCAACTCAGCACAGCAGCCCTGCCCAGCGCAGACAGAGTGGGGACAGAGTTGGGAGTCGACCGTGGCAGGCGATGCTCAGACACTCGTCTAGGATTTTGGTCATTAGCCCCTCTCTCAGGCTGCCCAGACTCCTAAAGATCCCGGTGACCTTTGACCCTCAGTCTCTGTACGATCAGGGGGTCTGTCTGTATTTGCTGCCAGCACCGCCGCTACACAGCCCAAAACGAACAAAGAAAATAACAGGAGAGAAAAAACTGAATATGTTTGAACACCCAGCAATTACAGCATCATTACCTCTGAAGACGAACTTGTCTGTGTGGACAAACAGACACATGAGGAGCCAGAGTCTCTGTCGGTCTGACAATGACCTGCAGGAGCTTGTCCCTTAAAACATGCATCACACTATTATTATTGTTATTGTTTTTTTGTAAATGGTTAAAAAAAAGAAAAAATTGTGAATCTTGAAATTGTAATTTTATATATGATTTATATAATTTTATCCAATGATAAAAAAAAAAAAGTTTTTAAGTACAGCTGGTAATGCAAGGCAAATGTACTGCAGGACCTAAGACCATAGTGGGATAGTGGAGTATATTCTGCACTACTATATTACCCTGCCAGTTCTGCCCACTTCTCGACAGCATCCCTGGTGGCCAGAAGCTCTCCCGTTCACCAGACACCTGAGGTATTGAAAGGACGAAAGCCACGCAGTGTTAACGATTGCCTGGATTTTGCCATGTCGAGGTGCTCATATGAAATGCCCTTAAACTCCAGAAATACTTGAAGGAAAAGGGTACGGCACACCCAGGGTAAGGAAGCACTGGTACGAGTGACGGGGTGTTTTTAAGTATATGAGTAAGAAGCCAAGGAATTGGGGTGAGCTGCAATTTTGGATGTGTGTTTATCCAAAATATTATGGAGAAATCTGTACTGTGCAACTCTGCAGGTCCTTATCTTCATGATAATTATCCTGAGTAGTTGTTTTTATGTTTTTTTATTTATTCTATTTTTTTTATACTAATAATGAACAAGTTCCCCAGGCTGGGAGGAGAGCCCATCTTCAAACCAGTGCAGAGTGCTTTGTCATCTGTGGCAGTGGTGGGGAATGCTCAGCCCTGGAGGTCCTGCAGGTTTGGTTGGCGTCTTGACATCCTCACCTGGGCACCATGCTGAACTGGTTCAGACGGACAGATTAATGGCTCAGTTATGTAATCGGGAGTTGAGGTGGGACAAAAAGCAGACGATACCACAGCCTCGCCCGGTCCAGGGCTCCCAGCCGCAGCTTGGGGGCTCCGCGGGTCTCTGCCAGGCAGCGCACGCAGCATTACTGTACAGAATGAGCTTTTCCACGATATATGTATTTTTTGTTGTAAACCACAGATCTCTCAGCATTTGTACTACTATACCACTGAGCCTCGCCAAGTCTTGCCTATTTTTATTTAATTTTTCCAGTGTTTGCTTCAAATCAGAGTCCTGGGATACACTCACCCACCGCCGTTGGGTCCGGGCCTGGCTTTGGGCCTAGCCTCAGACACACCATTTCACACTGATCGGCATAAAGCATTAAGGGGGTTAGTGTATGTGTCATCATTGACTGCATCATGGGGCCGTGATGTTTGGCGCACACACAGACGGGATCAGGGGGCCTCATGGGCTGCAATCGATCAATCGGCCTGTATTGGCATTGCGCCCTTCCCAAAAGCAATGTTTCAAAGCACTTTAATTCACAATAGAACAAATATTAATTAAAGAGTACTGATAGGCAGTAAAATGTTTAGAGGAAAATTAAAACCAAGAATGCTAGAAAGAAATATTTTTAAGATTGAAAGAAAAGGGAGGAAAAAAAGATTGTTCCCACAGTGGTGGCACCATGATGTGTGTGTCCGAGTGGCGGGTGGGCATGGAAGGATGCGGCACCGGGAGCTGTTCAGTGCAGGAGAGGGCGAGGTGTGGCCCGGTGGCGTGGTCCCGGCTGTGTGTGGACTGAATCTCATTGCTCCACGGCTTTCATAGTTTCATGAATGTGCCAAATTTTGCGAACACTTCCCTGTGCCCTTGTGTGTTCAAATCTGCTGCGCCATGCACTACACACTGTGAGCAGCGGAGTGGGCTCTGAAATGCATTGTTTGGTGCTGCGGTGGGGGGTGGGGGTTTCCCAGGATGAATTTGGGGATCACCGTTCTTCAATACCTCTGCCTAAAACTAACGGGTTAATGATTTGTATTTCCGTTTTTACTTTTTTTTTTCCTTCTTCTGAATAATAGTGACTAATTTATAAAAAGACAAGAAAAAAGCCATACATCTGTACATCCCATTATTTGAAAAAAAAAAAAAAAAAAAAAAAATATATATATATATATATATATATATACACACACTACCGTTCAAAAGTTTGGGGTCACTCATTTTCATTTTCCATTAAAACATACATGAAATTAGTCTGAATAGGAAATATAGTCATTGACAAGGTTAGAAATAATGATTTTTAATTGAAATAATAATTTTGTCATTCAACCTTTGCTTTCGTCGAAGAATCCTCTATTTGCGGCAATTACAACCTTTGGCATTCTAGTTTGTTGAGGTAATCTGAAGGGATTTCACCCCATGCTTCCTGAAGCACCTCCCACAAGTTGGATTGGCTTGATGGGCATTTCTTACGTACCATATGGTCAAGCTGCTCCCACAACAGCTCAATAGGGTTGAGATCTGGTGACTGTGCTGGCCACTCCATTGTAGACAGAATACCAGCTGACTGCTTCTTCCCTAAATAGTTCTGGCATAGTTTGAGCTGTGCTTTGGGTCATTGTCCTGTTGTAGGAGGAAATCGTCTCCAATCAAGCGCCGTCCACAGGGTATGGCCTGGCGTTGCAAAATAGAATGATAGCCATCGTTCTTCAAGATCCCCTTTACCCTGTACAAATCTCCCACTTTACCACCACCAAAGCACCCCCAGACCATCACATTGCCTCCACCATGCTTGACAGATGGCGTCAAGCACTCCTCCAGCATCTTTTCATTTGGTCTGCATCTCACAAGTGTTCTTCTTTGTGATCCGTACACCCCAGACTTAGATTCGTCTGTCCATTTTGAGCCTGCAATCAAACCCACAATTCCTGATGCTCCAGATACTCAACTAGTCTAAAGAAGGCCAGTTGTATTGCTTCTTTAATCAGCACAAGATTTCAGCTGTGCTAACATAATTGCAGAAGGGTTTTCTAATGATCAATTAGCCTTTTAAAATGATAAACTTGGATTAGCAAACACAACGTGCCATTGGCACACAGGACTGATGGTTGCTGATAATGGGCCTCTGTACGCCTATGTAGATATTCCATTACAAATCAGACGTTTCCAGCTACAATAGTCATTTACAACACGTCTACACTGTAATTCTGATCAGTTTGATGTTATTTTAATGGACAAAACATTATTTTCTTTCGAAAACGAGTACATTTCTAAGTGACCCCAAACTTTTGAACTGTAATGTGTGTGTGTATATATATATATAATTTGTTCTAAGACTTTAGTGGAACCATTCTTCTGTTTATGTGAGTGAGTTTTAGTGTCCATTATGGTTCAAGTGCAGATCGGAGTGCAAGAGTTGTAACCATCTCACATCCAAAAAATTGATTGTAATTATTATAGATATTTACAATGTTGTCAAGTTTTAAGGCTTTTAAAAAAAAAATTAAAAGTTTGGTGTGTACAGAGAATGATTGTTTCATGGGGAAGAGGCAGTCAGAGTGGAGTGGGGCGGGTGTTTCCAATATGTGGGTGGTGGTGATGTGAAAAGCAGAAAGTGCATCGCTCCCTCTCTCCAGTGGCCTCTGTGCCCAGGGACCCCGCCTTTTGTTAGTGACTGTGCTGCAGTGAGGTGAAGTGATATTTTAGACGGGTGCTCCTAACGAGGGGAGGGGAGCAGAATTCGATAATTACAGACAGGCACTGTGAACGGCCTGGAACAGAGGAGCTGCCTGTGCTGGCCCCCAGGAGGGAGAGGCCGAGACACGACGAGACTGTGCTTCAGAAAATTGGCCACTTCCTGCTTTTTGGGAAAGGGAGAAAGACATATCTGTGTCCTGGCTGCATCTCCGGCCGATCTCTAATGGACAGCAAAATAAGCATTGTGGAATGAGAAGGAGAGTACTTATTTATTTATTTTCATAATGTCCCCCCCACCCAGGACGGGGTCAGAACCAGTTTGAAGGCCTTGTGTAGTTTTAGAAGCATTAAAAAAAAAGACATGAAAGTTCTAAGACTGCAAGAAATTATTTACATTTTTGTATCACTTTTATGAGATGCTTACTTGTTGAAGAACAGATTTTGCTATAGTCCCCCCCATTATCCAAGGGGTAAACTATTCAGCAAAAATGTTGCGTTACTGGAAACAAAATGTATGAAATTGCGATTGTTTTTTTTTTTCTCCTACTTATATACCTTCAATGTTTAATAAGCCAATTGTTATTTATTTAATTCTAGCAGGACAGTCTTCGGTTCATTGTTAATTTCCACATGAGCGCCACGTATCCTGTTACCAGACAGAAACCAGACATAGCCTGCTTGATTGCTTGCTTGCGCCCCCTCCACCGCCACCCCCACTAGCAGTGTCAGTTTTATTTTTTAAATTGTGCTGTTGTATTATTGATTATTCCCTACTTTCCCCTTCAGACACATAGTGAGAGTTTATGCCTGTGGTGCACACAGTTGAGTAGGCAGTGAAATTTGATAGTTTGTTTTCCACACTGCTGTAAATAAAGGTTCCCACAAAAGGACAGGGCTGGTTTCCAAGAGAGTAGCGTTCAGTCTTCTACCTCACGCCACTTGCGCATATTTGAAAAGCCCGGTCAGTCAGGAACCAGAACGGACTGGAGTGGAGGGGAGAGGCCCGCCAGCCTGAAATCCTTCAGATCTGGAACAGCAGGAAACGGAGCTGACCGATCCCTGCGGAAACCTGTAGTGTATGCCAGCACCCCCAGGCCCGGATGTGGGGGAAATCCCCATCTTGAAAACACGACACATACAGTTGCATACGGAGTCTTTGGCCACCTGTAGGTGAAACCCAGGCTTATTCAATAGATAATTACACATTTCCCTTCTTGTTCAAGTTGAATTCTGTTTGGCATGTTTTTTTGTTAGTTTTTTGCATTATAATGATTATAGTTTTTTGAGGAAGAATAAGGGCGTGTCGGTCTGGCTCAGCTCCTCTGTGTCAGAAGGGAGTCTGGCTGCAATTTCACTACGTTATGAATTGATCAGTACCGTGGAACCCCTGTTGAGCAGGTGTAGATGTCTGTACTGTCAAGACTGTTTCCTTTGATGTACTTTCTCCCTCTTTAAATAATTATTTCAAGTATATACATTCTCTGCATTAGCTGGCTGGCTGTTCATGAGATTGTCATTGGGTTGAACTGTGTATTTTTTAAGATGGGTGTGCAACAATGCAATTTTTTGGTTTTTGTTTGGATTCTTTTTTTAAGTGACCACTTGTTTTAAAAGCTAAAAAATAAAAAATAATGTTCTGTGCTACCATTAGGAATTCAACTGTCTCTCTCGCTCTCTCTCAGAAATCCATTAAATGCTAATTTACATGATTAAGTCTCAGAAATGGATTTGTATTCACCAACGGCTTTATTCACACGTTTCATTCTCCACATCAGCTGCAGCTTTTTCCAAGTCCGTCGCTGCAGACAGCTGCTAAATAACATGACAGACACGGAGTAACAAGCGCTAAAAGGGTTTCTCACCCACGCCGGCCTTCAGTTCCTCCTATGCTCAGGGTCCCGGCTGTGCTCCTTATGTTTGACAGGTCTGTCCCGGTCTCTGTCTGCATCCCGCTCTCTCCCTCTGTCCCAGTCTCTGTCTGCAGCCCGTTCTCTCCCTCTGTCCCAGTCTCTGTCCACGTCCCGCTCTCTCCCTCTGTCCCTGTCTGGGTCCCGCTCTCTCACTTTATCTCGGTCTCTGTCAACGTCCCGGTCTCTCCCCCTCTCTCTGTCTGCGTCCCAGTCTCTCCTCATCTCTCTGTCCCGGTCTCTCTCCGTGGCCTGGGCCCGTTCTCGGCCACGTCCGTCGGGTCTACTCTGCCTCTCGTCCCTCCTGTCCCGGGGAAACGGTGGGGCATCGTGGTCTCGCCCCCGGTCCCTCGCACCTCCGTTGTCCTGCCCCTCTCTCCATCTGCTGCTGCCCTCTCCACCCCCCCTCTCCTCATCCCTGCCCCAGGGGTCGCTGTTTCTCTCTCTCTCCCTCCCTCTGGCTTCACGGCCTCTGTCCTCTGGAGGGCCTCTGGGCACCCTGTCCTCCCCCCTCTCTCCTCCGGGCCGGAGCTCCTCGTCTCTGCGTCTGTCCCCCCGGGCGGGCCTGTCCTCAGGGTGACTGGCATATTTCTCGTACCCCAGGTCCTGTTTCTCTGTCTTAACTCTGACAGGAGGGGGCGATGGCGGTGCCGAGGGCGAGGACCCCCTCTCCTCCTCCTCCTTTTTCTTCTTCTTGTCCTTCTTCTCTTTCTTCTTTTTCTTCTTCTCTTTCTTTTCTGTCGAGAAACAGAAAGCAAGCCCTGTTACACAGCAGTGAGGGTTGGGCTGGTGGTGAGGAGGAATTGCTCATTAAATCCATCCCCCTCCAACAACGCACCCCTTTCAACTACAGAACAGCATCTGAACTGAAACAGGGCTGCAGAGCACGAGTTAAGCAGACAGAAAGTCTCTCCTTCTCACCTTTCTTCTGCTTCTTCACGGGCACAGTGTACTCCCCCTCCTCAGACTCGGAGGAGGGTGGGGGGGGTGTCCTAGGGGCACAGCCCTGCTCCCGCAGCTGCTTGGTCACATCGTCAATGTCCTCGGAGTCTTTGGGGGGGCGGTAGTTGGCCACGTGGTCCACGCGCATTGTACGGCCCTTAATCTGAGAGGGGGAGAGAGAGAGAGAGAGAATGAGAGAGAGAGGGTGGAGGGGGAGGAAGAGAGAAAGATGGAGGAGCGGGAGATACAGGAGGGGGCTTAAGGGAAGGTGATGGGGTGAAACTGAGGAAGACCGGATTAGAGAGGAGGAGGAGGAGGATAAAACGGGGGAGAGAAGAAGCTGCTGGCTACAGCAAAGACACCCCTGATGCACCGGCCCCGCAGCAGCAGCGTTCGCAGGCCCTGATGGATGTTACCTTGATCCCATTGAAGTTATCCACAGCCAGGATGGTGCTCCTCTGATCCTCGTAGCAAATGAAGCAGAAGCCCTTCGATTTCCCCGTCTTCTTGTCCCGCACCAGGTTGATGTTGGCGATCTCCCCGTACCTGAGGGACACGAGAGAGCAAGAGCAACATCAGCATCTTTGAAAACCTGCACTGAGAGAAGGAGGGAGGAGAGGAGAAAGCCAGCAGGAGAAGGGAGGAAAGTGGAGGAGAGGAGGGGAGATGAGGGAGGCAGGGCTGCACAACTCTAATCCTGCAGGGCCACAATGTCCAGTTGGCAACTGGATCAATGTAACAGGATTCCTTGGCTCTGGAGGTACCGACGATTCAAAGACATGCCATTTTTTATTATTATGCATTTCTTTATTTTAAAGAGCCCTGCATGACTGTGGCTTTGGGGCCACAGGGGGGGCTGTGTGGCCCTGGCTTCAACACACAGAGCACCTACTGTGAGAAGATGCAGAGCAGGTCTCCCTCTGTGAGCTCGTACGGGAAGCCACCTGTTGGGAACAGCAGAGAGGGCAGAGCGGTCAGTGACACATTGCTTAAGAAAAACAAACCAATGAAAGACACACATCCAAGACCGGGAAGATGGGATCGAAGCTCGGCATGGGACACTGTGGACTGAAACCAGGGGAAACATCTTGAGGAGGCCTTCGCACAGCAATGGATCGACAAAAGCTGATGGTTGGAGATGATGATGAAAATATTATATTCATGGGTTATGAATCACAGGGTGACTGAAGAATCACGCTAGAACTGGTGGGGTTTCTGTGGAAGCTCGATTGCTACCGTCTCTGGGAAGTCTCCAACCCTTGGACCCACAGAAGTGGAGAGAAAGCGAGTGAGCGAGCGAGAGCGCCCCAGCTCTTCAAGCTCTGTACAGGTGTGCCTCGTCCACAGGTAAACAACTGCTCGCTCACCATAATCTTGTCTCATACGGACACTGTACTGTACTGCACGGCACTCTGACCCTCAACAACCAGAGCTCTGCAGCCCTGTCTGAGTTAGCGGATGCATCTAATTTTCTCTCTCCCTCCCTCCTTCTTTCCTCACCTATGAAGATCCAGGCACTGTCCTTGTACTCGGAGTGCCATGACACCGTCTCTTTCACCCCCAGCTCCGCCTCACGCTGGTTCAGTTCATTGATCAGCTTCACTTTCGTCAGGGGACTGGGAGGAAGAAAGAGGAAGAGGAGGGAGGTGTGGAAGTGGGGAGAGAGAGAGAATGTGACATTGCCAGAGACAGATTAACACACTATCAGCTGTCGGATAAATAGAGATTATGTAATTATTTAGATTCCTTGTAGAGGAGGAAGTAAAATGACTTGGTACGTACTCCAATCATAAAATCTTGTGATCATTTCAATTTCACTTGCATTGTTAGAAGACCAACAAATAAAATGCCGAAACATGAGCAGGGTGTCTCTCTCTCTCTCCCCCAGGCAAAGCACTTCCCACAGTGAAAATGCTGCTTAATCATAACTGCTTAAACGTAAGTGTAGCGGCTGCTTCTCTGTCAGGGGCGATTAAATGATCAATAACGGGATACATACAGCTGTAGAGATCCCCGAATGAAAGTCCAATACGAGCTGTATTTACGACATATGTTGTTGTTCTTCAGAATTACCCCAAAACATTGCTCAGGGAAATTATTCACCCAGAGCAAGAGGTGAAAATGCAATCTCGGGCTTCACCACAAGGTGGCGAGACACACAGCTCACTCACTTGCTCTGTGGTGTTTGGGCAGATCTAACCTTGCAGAGTACAGACAACGACAACACACACCACTATTCTTACTGCTAAACATGGCAGCTGTATTTAAAAAATAAGTATATATGTGTGTATTGTACACTTCATCAGTCAGGTGTAAATAGAATGTAAAAGACTATGCAAGAGACAACGTCTACGACTATTATTATGATTAGGACTAACTACAGAGCTAGGCATAACCACATGCCGGAGTATCCGTCTTAATCCAAGCGGACAATGTGGTCAATCTTGTTTATCGACATGCTGGCAATGTAATAAATCTTTTCACCCACATCAGAAGCAACTGAACTTTCTCTCCCGCGTAAACGACGCTTGAAAAAAGGACACCGGTAGTTTAAGATATCTAGTACCGTCTGGTTATATGTTCGGTTCTGCTGTTTACAAGTACAAACTCAAACGGCTCATAAAATTAAAAGCTGAGTCCTGAGAGACTGTATACTCACTTCATCTTAATGGATCAGCTTCCTGGTGCAGACTATGCGCTTCCGCTTCCGGGTCTTTGCCAGGGCTGATGGGATTGGTCGGTTTCATTTCCGGTGGGCGGACAGCGTGTTGGTCTCTTCACGTCAAATCTATTTATAAATCAAATGTATTCACACGCTCAGTACCAACGCGACTCGTCTCGCCCTGTCGGAAACGCTCTTGCTTATCTAACTATTGTGTTTATTTTTTCCGCTCCGGTAGTTCAATGTTTCTTTGACCAGTGATGACCACTTTTCTTTTATATCCTAAAATGACTGCGTCTATTTTTATCATTGCCTATGTCGGCCTGTGTTTATGGCAGCTTAATAGTGAGGCGTACGTCCTGTGTTAAGAGTGGGGAGGGTTTCGTGTCTCGTTTAGCGTTTCCTTTCTTCTTGTGGGTCACTTATATCTATATAAAGCTGGCGACATCAGTAGCCACAGTACGAGTTTTACTTCCGCGAAGCAAAACATCTGGACGGCTGTTGTCGCTTCAAATTAAAAGTCCGGTTATTCTCACCCTGCCTGGGGTGGATACCTGTGATTCGCCCAAAAAGTCCAAACGATAAATACAAGACTTGAACTATATAGATCATAAAGGACCATAAAATCTCCCCTTTACATGCAATGGATTGAATAGCACCAATAATCTATTTATAACAGGACCTAATCCATGGAAGAAACAATAGATCCTGATTTTGTTGATATTGCACACAATAAATGCACCAAACCACCATCTTTTGTATTGGAAAAGACACATGGGGTTTTCCATCCCATCAGGAAACAGATGTACTAGCTACCAGTTAGAATAGTACTTGTAATATTAGTCCTCTATCCCTGCTAGATAGCACTTCTCAGTTTTATTATGCTTCTTGCGTTTTGATTGTTTTCCTCCTTGCTCCCTTTCCCGTAGCCCTTGACTGTGACCCTACATCTTGACAACACTTAGCTTTCACCGTCCAGGATGTAGGACCTCACTTACTGTACTTTCTTGTTTAAACTGTAAATTGGAATTTGTAAAATGTATTTTGAATTGCTATGTTTAGTTGAATTTGTAATGATTGATGCCTTTTACTTAACTGTATTTTTGCACTTTGTTTTACACTTATGTTGTAAGTCGCCCTGGATAAGGGCGTCTGCCAAGAAATAATAATAATAATAATAATAATAATAATCTGCCCCCTGTAAGGCAGCGAGGATTGGGGCGCAGTGACCTACCCTAACCACAGCCCTGAAAGCAGCCTGACGGAGGGTCTGCACCTGGAGCTCAGTAGACATCTACTCTAGCTTCACAAGAGCGCCAACATCAACAGCTGCAAGACTGACATGAGCCGCTTACTGCTGCTCATTGTGCTCAAGAGAGTGCTGAAGTACTGGGCCCACCTAGGACACAGCAGCCCACACTCATACTGCCACAGCACTGCAGGGCCCTCTGTATTATTTGTAAATCATTCCATCATGGAAAGATTTTCTACACCTATCTGGTGTTCCATCACTTTTCATGCAGTACCTAGATCCACAATACAAATATTTGTCTTCCATTGTATTCGGTACCATTTTACATTGATTATTTGGTGTTTGAGTGTATACTTTACATTATGTGGTATGTGTTCACTATCTGCTAATGTAGTGCCTTCTGTTTGTGTACCAATTAATCTTTATGAAAATCCATTATGAAAAACCTTCATCCATTTCGTCAGTATCCCAAGGAAGGGGAAATTCAATTACAAGCATTAAACACACAATTGTAAATTGGAATCTGTAAAATGTATTTTGAATTGTTATGTTTTAGCTAAGTTGAACTTGTAATGATTTATGCCTTGTACTTCTCTGTATTTTTGCACTTATGTTGTAAGTTGCCCTGGATAAGGGCCTCTGCCAAGAAATAAAAATTATAATAATAATAATAATAATCTCTCCTGTGCTTTTCACATAGTACCTGTTTTTTTGTTTTGTATATATAGGGCTATTAATTTCAATAAACAGCAATTTTAATAATCATTACCATATTTATTAAGTCATTAAGGAATTAAGGAAATAGCATACAAAATCTTATTAATAGTTTTGCATTTTACTTTCAAAAATTCACTAAAACGTGATGGATATTTTTCCTTAATTTTTATTGAATGTAAAGCCAATTATATGCACATAAATAATTGTCTCTATCAAATGCTACATTATAACAATATTTTACCCAACAGTCCCTCATACTTTTCCTTTTACTGTGTACCTGTAACCCTCACTGTAGTTCTGAGGTTGCCATTTTGTTGTTTATAACTATCATGTCCTACTGTAACAAATGATCTGATCACCTTTATAGAAAAAAACAAAGATAAAAAACATGCCTGGTGAAAAGTGGCGGCAACGACGATCGAGAGGGTAAATAAAACACCTTTGACTTCAGTCACTATGACGTTGTTCTCAGGACAAATGTTTATTTTATTGTGTTTATCTTTTTCACCCATATACAAAACACAGATTTGTATGTATGTGTATATGCATTCATGTGTGTGTGTGTATATGTAAAGAGAGGATGGGAGGGTGAGAGTGGAGGCTTAGGAATAGTGGAGATTGAAACAGGTGTATCAAATTTTCAGGAAGTCTTCATCCAGCAGTGAATCAACAAAAACTGATGCTAATGATGATGATGATGACCAAAATATATAAACACATGTACCTAAGAGAAAAGAAGAGGGAACAAAGTTCACAAGCACAAAGATTAAGTCAATTAGACCTGCGGGCTTTAACATAACTGATGTCAACCGAACGGCAAAGTAAACAAAGCCATCTGCTCAATTCAGCGTGTGACAGAGCAATCGTCAAAATGCCAGGAACAACAGCCATTATCTGAGATCAGGCTATTTGCCCACGGAGATGTGTCACTCCCAAAACAAAAAGCCAGTCCTGCCCCCCCAACCAAAACCAAAAAAGGAAAACAAACCAAAAATAGAAAATTGTCATGAATAAGTCGAGCTCAGTACCTTTTCTCACAGTCCTTTCCTGAGCACAGTGCTGTCACCCACTAGGGCCAGTCTGCCCAGGGTCCTCTACGCTGAGCCCTGTGTGTGTCCATCAGGCTCTGTGTGCACTGGGCTGTCAATGTTGCTGAGCACAGTGGTCATGGTGGTGGTGGTTTGCGGGTGGCGCCCCCCAGTGGGTATGGTGCTGGCCACGGGGGAGATCTTGCCCTTGATGACGGCGAGGAGCACCCCCAGCTGCTGCCGCACCTCCCTCTGCCAGCAGGCGTACACCAGCGGGTTGATGAGCGAGTTGGAGAGACCCAGCAACCACAGGTAGTTCTCGATCACACGTTGTAGCTTGCAGTCATGGCACAGCACTTGCACCGTGCTGGTGATGAAGAAAGGTGACCAGGACAGTGTGAAGCAGCCCACCAGCAGGGCCACGGTGCGCATGGCCTTGACGTGGCCCCGGTGGCGGCTGGGCTGTGGCACATGGGACACGGCCAGCCTGGCATGGCAGATCTGGCGCTGGTGGGAGCAGGCGATCTTCAGGATGTCACAGTAGAAGTAGACGAAGATGGAGAGCACGGGGAAGAAGCCGGCGCAGAACACCACGCTCATGCCCCTGGGTTGCACCACCGAGAAGAAGGTGCAGAAGCCATTATAGTCATTTTTCTGCAGCCCCGGCACCATCCCCGGCAGGAAGCCCACCACCACCGAGGCCAGCCACAGGAGGGCCAGCGCACTGGCTGCTGCCCGTGCCCCCACCAGCCGGGAGTAGTGCAGTGGGAGCTTGATGGCCAGGTAGCGGTCCAGAGAGATGAGGAACATGGTGAGGATGGAGGCGGCCGAGGGTGAGGTGACTAAGGCCATGCGCAGCAGGCAGGCATCCTTGTTGTCATTGTGGGCACTCATCACCTCGGCTGCGATGCCCGTGATGGCCAGCCCCACCAGCGCATCTGCCAGTGCCAGGTTCAGCACAAACACCCAGCTCAGCCCGCCCTTCTTGCGGATCAGCAGCACCACCGCACCGCCCACCAGCAGGTTGGTGCTAATGATGAGGACCGAGCCCACGCTCAAGATCAAGCCAAAAAGCTCAGGGTCCATCCTGGTCCCGACCCCAACCCCCGCCTTCTCCACCTACTCTTGTCTGTGTCCTCCTCTCTGTAGTCGTGCTGCTGCTGCTCTGGTCAGGGCTGTGGACTCAACGGGAGGCTGACTGCCCTGCTCTCTGCTTAGCCACGGTGACTGGCATGTGCCCAGTTTGGCTGCGTGCCTGGGATACTGTGGAGAGACTGCTGCTGCCCCCTCAGCCCTCTCCACAGGGAGCTCTCTAATTTGATCCACGTGTACAGTCCTGCCAGGCTCCTGCTGTCTGTTCACCAGCCCTGACTTTCTCTCGCCATCTCTTGCTCTCTCTCTCTCTCCGTCTCTCACTCTCTCTGTGTCTCTCGTGCGCTGACTCCTCTCAGCTCCAAGCTTTCTTCTAGAGCAGGATTGGCCAGGAATAAGGAAATAAACACTTAAAATAAAAATAATGTCTCAATAATAAAAATGAACAAAGGAAAACGGGAAGATATTAGAAACAAAATGAGTAGAGGGAGGTGCCAGTTGTGTGCTGTCTGCGTTGCAGTTTGTCCAGAACTTGGAGCAGAACTGAACGGGTGCTCAGCCGCAGCCCAGGCAGATGTTCAGTTGTGCAAAGCTTTCTAGTCCAGGGGCAACAACAAAAGAGCAGTGACCGTTAAGCACAGGATAAATGACTCCTATAGAAAAAAGAAAAAAAAAACACTCCCAATCATAGATGTTTATCCCCCCGGCCGATGCACTGGGCTCCAGGCAGCCCTTGAGCTTCTGCTTCCACAGTCCCTGTCAGGATTGAGAGGCAGCTGTGCTCTCTCAAGGCTATCACCCCTCAGCTTCTTCCACTGGAATCTGGCTATATTCCCATTCCCATCAGCACAGCCTGGGGAAGGACTTTCCAGAAGAAGAAGTCATCTTCCTAGGGAATTCTGAGAAACAAACAAACAAATAAGCAACAAAAAATAAGAATATATATTTATATACATATATATACATGCACACAAAAAAACCTACGCAAAATGATAACAACATAAAATGGAATAGAAGTTTCTCTGTTAGCTCCTACAAGTCCCCAGGCTGTGATTATAATGGTTTGTGTTTCTTATCTGCCTTCTATTTGTTGAATTAATGGCTGTGCTTTTTTAATTCTTGATTTCTCTTTGATGTTCATGAGAGCGATAGTCATCAGGCTGTGTCTCACTGGAGCGCTCTGATCCAAGCGGCCCCAGCTGCCTGCGAGCAACGGCCCAGGGAAGGGAAGGGAACTTCCTCCTCTCCTCTTTTGACTTTATTATGCTTCTGTCATGGCACGGGTTCTACATCATTTGCAAAAGGACAGAAACAAAGACAACAAGATTATAAGATGGGAAGAAAATAAATGACACCTACGACTGATCCAGATGTTGAAGCTTCCAGCGAACACAGAGACTGATAGCAGAGTGAGAGACAGGGGGATACTGTGGGACCCCCTCAGTATGCAACCCTGGGCAGTGTGTGTGGGAAGCCTCTGACTCTCCAGGGCGCAGCATGCAACGAAGACTCCCCTATCTGGTCAGCCTGCTGTCCTGTGAGCACATCACAGAGGGAGAGCACTGAGCTGGCAGAGCCCTCCCCCCCACACCCCTTATCTCTTGCTGGTTGCTGCCCAACAGGTGCCTTTTTGTGTGTTGCTCTGCTTTTATTACCCCCCCCATCCCCCGGTGGCCACGAGCAAGTGGGCTGGAAATGGGTTCAATTCATGTCTGTGTGTCTGTGTGATGTGTGAGTTTGTCTACATGCATGTATGCATGTGTGTGTGTGTGTGTGACTGTGTGTATATGTGTGTTATCTCTCAGCCTCATTACAGCTATCAGCTCCCTGCTCTTATCTCATTCTGCTGAGTGGGTCCTGGCTGTGTCCAGTGTGTGTGTGTGTGTGTGTGTGTGCATGCTCTCACAGATCTCCGCAGCCTCTGATTGGTCCAGTGTGCTCACTGCCGGTGCTCTGCCTGCTGCCCTGTGCATTAGAAAAAGGGGTGCACTTGAGTCATGTTGATGTCAGGAAAATAAAACAGAGGAAACTCACAAATGTATAAAACCCCTTTATTCATGTATGTGTTTTTCCTATTATTCCTTATTATGTTCATTAATATGTCTTGGGCAAAGTGGCCCCCAAACCCGGTCTCGGAGCAAGCCACACATCAATACAAAGTTACTCTTTCCTAAGCAGGCCTTATTCTCAAAAGATGGGGGTCAAGGCCCTGCGCCCTGCTGTCTGGGTCGGTGTTGAGGACGAGGGGCCCAGTCTATTAGGGTATCAGGGTACAGAATGGGTGACAGCTTTCCACATGCTGGTTTTGTTACAGCTGACTGCTTTACTGAACACATTATTTGCCCGAGACTGAACCCCTTTCTCCTCGTGTCTAAAGGCCCAGCTGTTTTCCAGTGACCTCTGACCCCTGCTAGACTGTTGCCACCCAGAGCTGGGCTGCCCTCGGAAGGTGCTGATCCTTTCTTGGGGTCTCTTCCTTTTCCAAGACTGCGCCGCCCCCAGCACTGACGGTATGTGACGACGTCGCTCCCAGTGCCGTGCAGCTAGTGCAGTGCTTCGTAGTGCAGGGAGTAGGGCAGCGCGATGAGATTGGGAGTTCTTCCTGGGTTTGCGCCTGCCCATGTGGAGCACTCCTTTTCACATGAAAGTAGGGAGGACGGAGCTATGGGGCCTGGATATACTCAGTGTGAATGCCGTTTCTTATCAACAGATAGAAGTGCACGACCTGGGATTAGCTTACGATCTTTTCTTCTATTTGAAGGCCTGAGATTCTCGCTGGCCCCTCACCCCACCCTCGCAGTAGGCTATGTCACGCAGGCTTGAGTACAACTGTGTACCCGCTCTTGGGGGGCCCCTGAAGTCTAAGCACCCCCCGCTGCAGCCCTGTGAGCAACACACACCCCGTCCTACACGGCCCCCGGCGGGGATGGCGCACAACAGCAAGAAAAAGAGGAAAGAAAAAAAACTGTCCGGCTCGGCCAGCACACACTGTTGTTGGAATGTTATTCAGAGCTGCTAGAGCTTTCACTGCCATTCACGGTGTGGCGTCTGTCTTTGTCAGCAGTAATTACAGCCACTGCCCCCAGCCAGGAAGAGAACAGAGAGCAAGCACTGCACCCTGTGCTGCCCAGTCTGTACCCGCTGCTTGCCCCAGCCCTGCCCTGCAACCTGACATTTCTCCCAAGCGTCTTAGGAGGGACACCTGGCTCCTGCTGACTGTGGACACTCTCTCGCTGTCCTGGGCTGAAGATGTCTCTGAGGAGGAGACTGCTGTCTGTGCTGCTGTGCTGCGTGTACTGTCTAGCCTCGCTGTTCTGCCTGCACCCCGATCGTAACAACTGTGTCTCTCTGGGAGCCCGGTGAGTGAGTGTGAGTGCGTGTGTGCATATGAGTGAGGGTGTTATGTTTGTATGAAAACAGTTCTTTACTAGGAACCATTGAGTGAAACCCTTGAATGTGCATGATCTAAAATGGAATATTGTAGGGTTTTGATATAAAAGTATCGTTCTAAAATGCCTGCAGGAAAAGTGATGTGAAATCTGTGTATCCGGCTGCTTCTTTAAGGATCCCAGTGAACAGGGCCGTGCACAGACATTTTGGGGGGCAGAGGCTCAAGCAAAAATAGGGGCAGCCTTCATCTCTGGGGGGGCCATTAGAGTTGCAGGGGAGAAGGGCAGGGGCTCTGTCTGCGCACCTGCCTGCCAGTGAATCCGCTTCCATTGAAGGAATAGTTGAGTACTGTAGAAATTGTATGTTTGAATGTGCGTAGAAGCGTGTACACAGCGTTTGAGAGTCTGTCGGGGTATGTGTGTACCGTGTAGGTGGGAGTGTGTGCGTTTGTTTGAGCACAAATGCGCATTTTGATGTATCTGTGTCCTCTATCAATGTGTATCTGATGAACTCTGATGTATCTCTGACTCTTGCCTGTGGTGTTTTCCAGGAATCTGGTGACGGTGGTTCAGCAGCTGTACCAGCGGGCTCTGCGGCTGCTGCGCACGACGCTGTAGCTGGCAGCCCAGTTCTGCGCCATGGGGCACTCCGGATCTTTTATATAACCTCACTTTTGATTGACTATTTTTATTTTATTCTTTATTTAAATACTTTAGTGTATGTTTTCAAACTTACGAAAACCTTTCTGTAGTTAAAGGCATATGATTTCCACATAAAGACACTTGCTTTCTGCATTGCTTCATTTTGTAAGTTTTATTTATTTATTATAATGAAAACGTATTTTTTTATTGTCTCGGCGTGCCTGACTCAGCAGCGACTCCATACTGACCCCGTGTGGTTATTTCAGGGAATACAGGCGGCGGCGGCGGGGTGCTATCTGGCCGCAGGCCGCTTTGTTTGTTGGTTGAATGACTGAGTTGTTGCACTGGAATAAAAGAGTTTACAATCTCACAATTAGTCTGAAATGATTATGGGTAAAACTGCTCAAGGGACAGCAACACAGAGATTAACCCCAAATGCATTATACTATATGCAATGTACTGTCAGTTGAGGTTTCCTGAGAAGAAACCGGTTTGCAAAATGCAATGCAAACCGGTATATATACAATCACCTAAAGGATTATTAGGAACACCATACTAATACTGTGTTTGACCCCCTTTCGCCTTCAGAACTGCCTTAATTCTACGTGGCATTGATTCAACAAGGTGCTGAAAGCATTCTTTAGAAATGTTGGCCCATATTGATAGGATAGCATCTTGCAGTTGATGGAGATTTGTGGGATGCACATCCAGGGCACGAAGCTCCCGTTCCACCACATCCCGAAGATGCTCTATTGGGTTGAGATCTGGTGACTGTGGGGGCCAGTTTAGTACAGTGAACTCATTGTCATGTTCAAGAAACCAATTTGAAATGATTGGACCTTTGTGACATGGTGCATTATCCTGCTGGAAGTAGCCATCAGAGGATGGGTACATGGTGGTCATAAAGGGATGGACATGGTCAGAAACAATGCATAAATACGAATCACAAACATGTCAGGAAGCGAGGTCGAGGCTTGAGCTATAGACAGGATTCAAAATACGACTTCAGGATACTCCAGAGAAAACTTACAGGAACAAAACTCCTCCAGTCTATTTGAACAAGTGTCCCCACACAACACATTCATTTCTATTCCATCCTTTTCAGCTTCTTTGGTTCTTTAACACATTATTATTAGTATACAGATTACACAGGTAACAAGTGTTTGTTCGGAAAAATAAACTAATAAAGAGATCATTATAATACAGGTGAATAGACGTTTGGTTGCACACTTACTGCAATTTAAATACAGGATTTATACACTCTTGCAAAAAAAAAAAAACAGAACCAGTGACTGAAATCATATTTAGGTGATTATTAAGATCTAAACTCGTCACAGCGCCGGTTTTGGGATCTGGGAGAGAACGTCAAGGCTGCGTGACGTCACATCCATTCCACCCGGGAGCTTCCGCTGAGCGGTTTCCGGTTTCGGCGCAATTCAGGTGCAATAGACGGCGAGGGGATCCTCCGCCGTTTTTATTTATTTATTATTGCCGTCGTGGTGGCTGTAATGGGGAATATAGTTCACTAACCAGCAGCTCCCTATTCGGCACAGGTAAGCCCAGCAATCCCACCCACATCACCCTTAACTGACGGGCGCTTTCATTCCTTACGCGGGTCAATTACGGCGGATTACTTTTTAAATGGAAACTTTACGGTGCAAGGTTATCCGAGTCACCGCCGGCCGCTTTGTATCCGAGCCGTGTCCCGCTCTCCCTCCGCTTACTGCCGATGACAGAGCCAGTTTACAACCGCCTGCGTTTCGGCTAACGGTGCTCCGGAGACGGCAAGCTATTACACCCGCCCGGTTCTGTTACTCCACTTGTTTCGGGGTTATGGGGGTTTAGTGGGCGGGACCTGATTCTCCTTGGGCCAACTGGGATGGGGGATGTGATGGATTGACGTGAGCTGTAGCCAATAGCGTGGGAGCTGGTTTACGATGGCGCTTGCCTGAGCTCTTGTTATCTCCGCACCGTTTCTGCACGGGTTTCAGAGATGCAGCAGTCGCGGCAGTGTAGCGGCCGAGGAGATGTTGTGATGTGGGTTTTCGTGCGCCTAAAAGCCCTCTTTTGCCTCTACTCCGGGGGCTTGCTGCTCCTCGCAGGTCTGCAGCCGGTGGAGGCGGCTCCCAGCGAAATGGCCAATCTGAACTGGAAACCGTTCATCTACGGAGGGCTGGCCTCGATCGTGGCGGAGTTCGGTAAGCGCAGATGGATATGAATTCACGCCTTTTCTGTAACCTTGCACTGTGCCAGTTGTAGGACCCGAGTGTGCATGGGAACTTGCCCACCTACCCATTCATTCCCTCTCCATCTCTTCCATGCACAAAGCCGCACTGTTAGATGCGCTGCCAAGGTCTGAGTTATGATTATGGAAGCAGACTGCACAGGTGCACCCTCCTGTCCCTGTGCCAGCAGTGGGCCCCATCGACTTGGGATCCTGCCACTGACTTTATGGGCTGACATCCCTGTCCTCCTCAGAGAGTGCTGACCATATAGAGTTGCAAGTGTGTGACAGTGATTTCTCTCTGCTGGTCCTGGAGGGAGCTATACTGCACTACAGTAACAACATTACCTTAGTCTGAACTGCACTGCACCACAGTACCGTATATTCAGCGGCACTCCAGACTACACTACACTGCACTGCACTACATCTTACACTGCGTTACATTCCCGCACTGCACTAAAGTCTAGACTCCCTTGCTCTGTACTACTCTTTACTGCACTGCTCTGCGTCTGTGGTGTGGTGAGTGGGGGGGCAGTGTCTGTGGTGTGAGTGTGAGGTGGGGGTGGTTGAGAGTGGTTGAGACTGGAAGACCCTGCAGCAATCCAAGACTGAACACGTTTATTTTGGTGCGGACTGATTTATTTGATTGGTTGCCAGGCACCTTCCCGATCGACCTAACAAAGACGCGCCTGCAGGTGCAGGGCCAGGCGCACTACCAGGAGATCCGCTACAGAGGCATGTTCCACGCGCTGCTGCGCATCGGCCGCGAGGAGGGCGTGCTCGCGCTGTACTCGGGGTGAGACTGTGCTGTGTGGAGTTCATTCTCGCTGTGCTGTACCTGTACTGTAGCTCAGAACCCTTTGTTCACCTGTCGCTTGACCTTTTGCAGGATTTCCCCGGCGCTCTTGCGGCAGGCTTCTTACGGGACCATTAAGATTGGCACCTACCAGACCTTGAAGAGACTGTTCGTGAGCCGTCCTGAAGGTTGGTTTCCATTGGTCAAATCTACTTTTGTCACAAGCGTTGAATGGTGAGAGAATGGTGTGGCCCCTGCAAACCAAATGCCCATGAAAGTCTGGGGAGTCACACAGGCCTGTCGGTAGACTTGGCTTAGTGTTGTTTTTTGTGGGATGCTGGGAGGGGATTGGAGCTGTCAGGTTGAAATTATCTCTTTGCTAAGCAGTACTGAAATGATCGTCCTTTTATCTTCGTGTTATCAGACCTGACAGTGCAATCTGCAGACACTTTTGTTTCCACAGGGTGACAATGATGTTACTAAAATGAAACTGAACAAATAAATAAATAACTCCAGCGATGACTCAAGATAGAAGAACGGGATTATTATTGTTTCATTTTTAAAAGGCCACACTTAAAAAAAATATATAAATAAATGTACTACAACCCGAATGTCAAGGCTGATATTAAATTATTCAAGGCCTTTGTGTGGTGCATCATTACAGTCGGGGAGTGAGGGTGAGGGGTGGGTAACCAACTCAATAACCAAGTGATCTTTTCATTTCAACTTATTGAATTCATTTTTTTTTACATCGTATTCTATATCTGCTGTCTTTCATTTAGTTTAGTTCTTGACTTTTTGTTTTTCAACCTATTACTATGAAGTGATGCTGCTGGGTACCTCTCAGAGTCTCCAGCCAGGGCCCCTAGTCAGGTGCCCGCATCCCTGTCACTCTCTCGTCTTCTAGGTGTTAGGGTTACTATTACCTAGCAGCTTGTGCTGTTAGCATCAGGTATTGAATACAGGGTGTGTTGGGCAGGGGCAGCAGCGGCCCTGTTGAATAGTTTTCTGTGTGTATTTTTCTTTTATAATGTGTGTAGATGCTTTCACGTGCACATAGGTTCGAATAACTCCTGCCTTATGTGTCGAGCTCCTGAGCAGACAGGGGCACCACGGCTGGCATGGTTCCAGGGGCTGAAGCACATGTTCTCCAGATTATGGGTGTTCGTGGTAACCGTAACTAATTGTTGAGAAGCCCCTTTTACAGCCCTGCTCAGAATATTATTTTCACCAATCAGACAAGACAGGCAAGCAGGACTCTCTTGTCTTAATGCAACCTCATGCCCTTTTTGCATGATTCATCGTGCACTCTGGCTGAAAGAACATGCCTAATTATCTTACTTCTTTAAATATCTTTCCCATTAAGTGCTTCATCTGCACAAGCTGCAGTATCTCTGTCCCTCCAGCAGGTGGTGCAGGCGCTGCTTTCTCTTTTACCCTGTCTGTAGTTGCTGACAACTTGCAAATAGAAAAGGCATGATTACTTGAACACTTGTGCTCAGACAAATAAACAAACGATTGTGTTATTGTTTGCTTTCTTTTGCATTCGTTTATGCATTCATGAAAAGAGGAGAATGTATTGTTTTTACTTCTTCACTCTATGCTTTTGCCAGAATGTGCCACTGTGTGTCAAATGCTTATTTTGATACAGGCTTTGGTTTGCCTGGTGGGTGGGGACTGATTGCCTGTCCTCCTGTCAATCAGAACAGCGCTTCTTGGACCTCATTGGTCACACATTGGTCAAGGATAACTGTAACTATTGTTCTAAACCCCCTCCACTTCCTTGCCCATCTCTTCTTCTGCTGTAGCTTGTGGACTGGCTAGTGATTAATGTAATTTCTGTCTTAACTATCACTATAGTAATCATATATATATATATTTTTTGTAATTTTGAAAACTACTAATTATTGGATACTTTACTATTTGTAGCTGCTGTAGGGTTAATGATTTACTCTCTGTAGATGTTGGCTAATGAGAATGTTATGCAGAAAATAGAAAGAAGGCTATGTCACATCTGTATCTGCTCATATTTCTAAACTCCACATTTTTTCCACACCTCGATCAGTGCTGAGGACAGTGAAGGGAAGCTGCCCATTAGAATGCATGCTTGTAATGTTTGCTTGGATTTAGTGCACTATAGAAAGTATTTCCTAATGACAGGCTAATACCAAATGATAAGCCATTTTGTATGGGTTTCTTTTGTATTGTATTGTTTGTTTTGTTCATTGAAGATCTGATCTGAGCTCCTTTGCATTTTGCAGATGAGACCATGGTGATCAATGTGTTTTGTGGAGTCGTCTCGGGAGTCCTGTCATCCTCTATAGCCAATCCCACAGACGTGCTGAAGGTGAGTACTGGAGATTGTTTTGGACTTTAGACTCCTTTGGGATGGACAAGCCCAGTCCTGTGTGGAGCAGTGATTACGAGAGACATTGTCTGTCCAAGATAAAAAATCTTCCTGAGAGGTGAAACTGCAATCAACAGACCACAAGTGCAACATGAGCTAATGTTCAGAGGAGAGCAACCAGACTTATTCCAGGTCTGAAGGGAAAGTCCTACTGAGAGACTGAGGACCTGAACCTTTTCACACTGGAACAGAGGAGACTACGTGGGGACTTGATTCAAGTCTTCAAAATCATGAAAGGCATCGACCACATCAAACCAGAGCAGCTTTTCCAGATCAGCAGGGACACACACACCCGGGGACACAAATGGAAATTGGGCTTCAAGGCATTCAAGACGGAAAACAGGAGACACTTCTTCACACAGAGAGGCGTCACAATCTGAACAAACTCCCCAGCGATGTGGTTGATGCTGAAAATTTGGGAACATTTAAAATTAGACTGGATAGGATCCTTGGATCACTTAAATATTAATGGACACCAATTGAGCACGATGGGTCGAATGGCCTGCTCTCAGTTGTAAACTTTCTTATGTTCTAATTGAATTTTCAAATTAATTTTTTTTGACCCCCTGTTCAGTATTTTTGGCAGATGTCCGGCTATTTTAAGAACTGTAATCTATTGGATATGTCCTAAAAATGTGAACAAATTGCCCTCAACTTCCCCCCGTCATCGTCAAATCGACAGCACCCCCTCTCGGTTGACCTTTTGCCAACACCCGCTTCCTGAGGTCCGTTTTTTTCGTGTCTCAAAAGTGGCCAGCAAGGTGTCGGTGGCATGACTCCTGCATGTGACCTTAACTCCCTGGCAACCAACTTTTGGACAAACTAGTCAGGACATTTCAGATAACAGATTGAAACGTTACAGTTAACATGGACTTTCCTTGTTTTGCAAGTGGTTCACGAGAGATGTGCACTAAGATTATAGAATCACTTCTTAAACAGAGTGAGAAAGTGAAGGTGTATTATGTACTAATAGCTGGAATTAGATCTGATCATATTTTATAACCCCCAACACACAACTAAACCTATGAAGTTAAATATTTTGTTAATTCCAAAGAACTGTACTTTAATATATGTGAGAGTTTATTGGAAGGGGGAGAGAGGGAAGCAGCTCCATGACCTCAGCTCCGGCTCAGCACAGCCAACCCTAGTCAGCACATTTAGCAACAAATATTTATACAACGGAGCAAATAAATATATGACAAGCTAGGAGCTGGGCATGAATGGTACTTTCAGTCTGATGTATAGAATTCTAGATGGTTAAGTTCAGATAATCGACAATAATGTGACTTACATTATTTATAAATACTCAAATAGTTTAATGTTGAAACATGCACTCAGCTTTTGTGTCTTTATGGTGAGGTCGATGTAGGCTAGTTTATTCCCAGCTATCACACAAGCTTCTTATTTCTTCAACAGCCCCGTTGCAAACTCAAAACAAAACTCAAATGTTTTACTGGTTTGACTCTTGCTTGAGTGTAAGAGTTTGGGTATTGACTAATGGTTTTACCTCGGGGCAACAGTGTAGTCAGACCTGTTTGATACACTCTGGACCCTGCTACAGAAGATACACTGGACACAAGTTTGTGTTCATCTAGTTGTTCAGAGCCTGATGGGGGTGACTGTGTGTTGCAGATCCGGATGCAGGCCCAGGGCAGCCTCCTGCAGGGCAGCATGATGGCAAACTTCATCGATATCTACCAGCAGGAGGGCACGCGCGGGCTGTGGAGGGTGAGTAGGACGGCAAGGGGGGATCTGCTGCGGCCCCCCTGGAGGCAGCATCACATGTCTTTCACACAGACCCTGACCCTGCTTCTTCTCTCTCTCCTCTGCTCTTCTCTCCTCCACTCTCCCCCTTGCGCTGCTGTCTCAGGGAGTCATCCCCACAGCGCAGAGGGCAGCCATTGTGGTGGGCGTAGAGCTTCCCGTCTATGACATCACCAAGAAACACCTCATCCTGTCCGGCATCATGGGTGACACCATCTACACACACTTCGTGTGAGTCTGGGACCATCATTACAAGTGTGTCTGTCAGTCTTTCTGTCTGGAAAACACCACTCCAAAAGTAACCGAATTTTCATGCTCTCTCTCCCCGTGCCTTCCTTTCCTCCTCCCTCCCTGTCCTCCTTCCTCTTCTTCTTTGTTTCACTTATCCCTGTCCTTCTCTCTACTCCTGCCTCTTTCCCTCCCTCCCGCTCTGCCTCCTCTTCTCCTTCTCTGCCTCCCTCTCTCCTGTCGTCCTTTGCCCTCACAGCTCCAGCTTCACATGTGGGCTGGCAGGGGCTCTGGCCTCGAACCCAGTGGACGTGGTACGGACACGCATGATGAACCAGCGTGTGCTTGCAGGCAACCCCCTGTACAAGGGCACACTGGACGGGCTGCTGCAGACCTGGCGCAATGAGGGCTTCTTTGCGCTCTACAAAGGATTCTGGCCCAACTGGCTGAGGCTCGGGCCCTGGAACATCATCGTATCCTTCCTCACGACAGGGCACGGTGGGCGCCTCTGTGTTTCCTGGGCATCTCTGTGCATCTCTCTCTTGGTCTTTTGCTCTCTCTGTGTGCATCTCTCTTTACCTCCCTGTGTCTCTTTTTCTATTTTTATTTGTATTTAGTTTATTCTGCGTATTGGTTTGTATTCATTTCTCAGTGGCGGGGGATGGTGGGTGGGCATATCACTGGCACTGGGAGGAGGGGGCTGTGACTGCTTTATCTGTCAGCCTGTGTTCCTTGACCGGGTGCCCAGTTCTTCATCACCTACGAGCAGTTGAAGAAGCTCCAGTTGTAGCTGTCTGGTGGACGCCCCACAGTGACGCCCGAGGGCTGGGAGGGGGGTGAAGTGGTGTGCTGCCCTCTGGCCCTCACCCACGCGCACTGCTCCAGACCTCCCCACGGCCCAGCCCCCGCTCTCGTTTCTATTTGTGTCTATCCGTACATACATGCAGTCCAGCTCGGGATCCATTTATTTATTTTAATATTTATTTGTCCCCCCCACACCCCCTATACTTGTTTTATTTGCACTCCACTTCCCCCCCCTCGCTTCCTCCTCCTCCTCCTCCTTTCCTTACCCTCTTGCGGCAGCTAAAACTTTGAGTTTATAGTAAGAAAGTGTTACTTGCCCTCTGCTTGAAGTTGCAGTTGTGTTTCATGCGGAGAGGAGAGAGGAGAACGCGGACACTGTTTTTTTTTTTTTCTCAAACGAGAGTGTTAACGATGCTGGATGCTGCAAGGCTTGGTTATCTAGATGATTTTATTGATATGTTTTATCATTATTTATTTAAATATTTTTTGCAGTGGTGCCAATAGCCCCTACTGCTTACTTGAAATTGTGTGTGTTGGTGTGTTCATGCTCGAACTGTGCATTCCCACCGGATGTTAATGCTAGGGTGCCTTCTGCAGACAAGTGTCTATGCCCCTTCGCTATGGTTTGTGCAGGGTTTTGCTGGAGCTGGCGCCCCCTACTGACCTTCCCTGGGCTTAACAGGTCCCTGCTCTACCCTGCTAGACTGACCTGGCGCTGTGGTTCGAGAATTCGTAGTTCCTTGCTCTGAAATGCGTCTCTTGTGGCCACAACACACTGACACTCTCACTCATACACACTCGCACTCAGTCACACACCCACACACAACTTTGACTGGAAATCAAAGTACTGAGGGCACAGCGCTGTGGCATAGGTGCTTCCCCCGAGTGCCAAATTATTGTCTGTCTTTTATTGTTTCAAAGTGTTTAGATCCATTGAGCAGAGGGTTGGAGGCTCGCAGTCGGGTCTGGCAGGCTTCTCGCCATTGCCAGTGTCGGCCTTAAGGGTCTTTCACACCAGACGCGGTGTGGCATTGCTGCATGGCAGATCCCATTGAAATAAAGGTAGACGAGAGCGCCGTGGCAGAGGGGTGGAGTTATATCTATAAGATAACTGTCCATACAATTCAAATCCATTTAAGTTTCAACTTGCAGAAGCCAATATAGTCCGAAAAGTGATGTGCTATTGAGCTTGATAAGGGAGGTTTTCAGAATTGCAGTTTGCTTCGATAATGGAAGAGTTAAAGAAACATTTGCTTGATATTATAATGTAAGCAATATTTTAAAATAATAAAAAAGTATTATGTAGCCTCAAATGTTTCGTTCTGAAAGTGACAGAGCTGTGGTTAAATTGTAGACATCCTTACCTTAAATCATTCCTGGTTGCAATTCATAGTACAATTAAAGCTCAATTTAAATAAATAGCATAATATTATTCATATTAATGCACCATGATGCTCTCTGACCATACCCAGCAAATGACACAGAACTCGCATATGTATAACATATACAAATAAATGTATTATAAACAAACACACAATTGGCTACATTAAGTTATTTTAGGTTATTTTGTAGGGGAGGAGTTAGGGTTTAAAAATATTTATGTAGGTCTCTATTTTGTGTAAAATAAAGGTTAGGCTCTTCTCCCCTCTGATGTAATTTCATGATTTTTGCCTGGCAATCAAAAGTCATACTGCTTTGAAGAGCCTGCACACCGACTGCCCTGCCACGTCCGCTACGCGTTCGGTGTGAAAGCACCTTTACTGTTATTATGTCTTTTATTTATTAAAAAATAATAGCACTTTTTTTAAACCACTAGGTTTTTAATAATTTGCCTGACTCTGGCAACGTCTGTGGCATGATCTGCTGTCACTGTCATGACTGTCTGAAGGAGAAAAGAACAAAGAGGAAAGCAAAGGAGTGTCTGTGGTGCCGTGCAGGACTGTGCTCTGGTAATGGGGTTTGCAGGTGTGCCCCTGACCTGGACACAGTGGCCACTAGTGCTGATCACTTGACAACATGTAAAATGTGTCTTTGTTATCACAGATGCAAAAGTGAGGGGCTTATTGTTTTTATTATTATTTTTTAATTATAATTATTTTCCATATTTATTTATTTTTACAAATCATACGGTTCATTCAGTTCCATTTAGATTTTTTTTTTTTTAATCATCTTTCTGGGAGCTGTTTTTACATTTGACAATTCAAGCTTCGACTGATCAAATCTGCGGAGGTTGCATTCAATATTTGAAGGACAGATATAAATTCTTCTGCTCAGATTTAATGCATGCAGCATTTCCGTAGTGCCGATGGGTGATGGATTTTGAAATCCAGTCACCCTAGCTGCAGTGACAGCGTAGGGGCTCCTGGATCGCTCTCAGGCTTTCATTTGCTGTGTTGGTGTTTCGTGGAGAGCCCCATTGTGCTCTTGATGTCACCCTTAACTGAAAAAACGAGACTCAACAGGTTTGTTCGCACGATCTGTACCACGTTCACATGCCTTTGGTAAAAAAAAAAAAAAATGATGGGGGAAAAAGGTCTGGTACAAGATTTAATTTGTTTATTTATGACACTTATTTTTTTGTATGTTTACCTCCTAAGTTCAAAGCGAATCACGTGAATACTAACAGAACCTAACAGGGTGCCAGCTATGCAGCACAAGAACGATCTTTCATCTTTGGGTCATAAGGAAACAAACTATTGGAGCCAAAGCTAAAATGACAGTCCAAGCCCTGTGTACATGATACATTGTTAAACACTTGATTGTCACTGCTGAACATGCTTTATTTATAAATCTGATTCATTTAAATTATTATTATAGTCATTATTATTATTGCTTATGATATGCTGGTCTGTTACTTCTTTGGTCAGTCAAGGGAAATGTGTTAAATTTCAAATGCATTTGCACTTTTGTGTTGTATCCGTGGTGGTTATGTTGTTAAAAAAAATGCATTTCAAAATAAAACAAATCAAAGTATTGCAGCTCTTTAATTACAGCAATTAATTGGTTTCCCACAAGGAGCACAATCAGGCTTTTTAAAGGGTATGTGTACACTGCACTCTGAAATCTTACTTCAATACATCAATAAAAAAAAAAAAAACTTCCCCTTTTTGTTGAGGGTATTATTTTCCCAGTTTCTAATAACAAGCCGTGTGTTCTCTGGCCGGACTCTGGATTGATGTCTGTTTGTTTACTGATGGGGTGTGAATGTGAAGGTCGCACTCAAGGTCTGTGGCTAAATGGCTAACACGCCAGAATACCTGGAAGTACACTGATGTGAAGCCTGTGACTTACTGGGAAATTTGCATTTGCCAAGTTTGGATTGCCTAACCCCCCTGAACATTTTTGTTCTGGCAGTCTGCCTTTTAATGTATACTGTATTTATCACTGTAAACCCCTATCACACTGGCACCACAGCCCGGATTTTCATTGGTGTGAAAGCACGGACAGAGGGACAAAAGTTGGGCTGACACTGGAGTGTGAAAGGGTGATTTCATACCTAGAGTGTGTGTGTGTGTGTGTTTTTTGTAGCTTGTTTTTCATGCGATTAGTGTATTGCACAACGAGCAGGCTGTGCAGTCCCCTCCCACTTGGATGAATGGGCCTCTCTGTTCACACTGGCATCCAGAGGGCACCGGCCCTGTCTCTAGGCAACCCAGCAGCAGGCTTTGTGTGTGAGGGAAACGGGTCAACAGAAATGCATAGGTATGATCTGTCACATATTTCGTTTTCATCTGTGGTTCATTTTCTACTGTGGCCCCCCATCCCATGCAACCACCGGAAATTGGCCCTCCATCACCAGACATTGGGAACCCCTGGATTAAAGGGACAGTTTAGAGCAGTGGTTCTCTGTCCTGGTCCCTTGGGCCTCCCTCTCATTGTTTTTTTGTTCCAGCTCACCTCTCAATAATTCAACTGCCTCCTTAACTTCAGCTAATCTGAACTTTGGGATTTGTTATAGGATTGATTGTTGGCGTATACACGATTGGAAAATGAAACTGCTTTTCACGATTACATTTTTCTTCTCGGTTTATAGAATGAGTGTCAGTAGGAATCTGGGGTATTTAAGTGTTTTAACAGTTTAGTCTAATGAAATTCTGCAGTGGGGGGAGAAGAAAAAAAGCTTTATTTAGACTCAGAGTAAATAAATCCAGCAACTGACAAGATATTAAAGTTTACAGCCTGGAGGTGAAACCAGACAAAGAGGACAGATACTTAATCATCATTCTTTCTGTTTGTCTTTTTCTTTCCTTCTCTTTCTTTATTTAATTCTTTATATATTTCTTTTGTTCATTCATCATGGCAAATGTCTTCCTGGGACTTCATTTTTTACACTCATAATGCAGCTTAAAGCTTTGTAATTCTTAGGTATAGAACATTGCATCCTTAAGCCACATGAATGGAGGCTGAGTTCACAAATTACAAATATATATGTTGTGAAAGGGATTAATCTATACACTTCTTTTTTTTTTTCGGTGTCGGGGGGGTTGTTACAGAATTTACTCTGGTAAGAACCATGTCACCATAAATGCAGCAAGCACATAACTGACCAATCAGGGAATGGACAAAAAAACATTTTGAAAGTCAGTGTGACTATCCAGTTGTCACACCCACTGCGGTGCTGTGACCAGGGGTCCTCCTGAGGCCGCGGTGTCCCCATTGCCGAGGCTCTTTGGGGCGTCTTGCTGGTCGAAGGGGTCGGGGAGCCCCATGTCCGGCTCAGGGTCACTGTAGCGTCGGCGGTAGTAGCAGCGGGATGTGATGATCAGCAAGAACATCTCCATGACCATCAACTGCTGGTGCATAACTGGGAGGGAGAAAGAACGGGGACAGACCGAAAGGGAGGGAGGGAGTGGAAGAGAGAAAGTTTAAACTTACAGTGAACAGTTCTGCAATGCATTAGATGTGCAAACTAGGAATCAGAGTGGAACCTCCAACATCTGTTGATATTTTGTTCAATTTTTATGTTATATTTATATATTTAAAAATATATATTGCTTTTTCCCCAAGGGCAGCTGTGGCAAGTGCACCAGGGTGCTGTACTGTACAGCTGTGATGCTTCACCGAGAGCCCAGGCCCAGAAAGCTGGGTGGGGGGTGGAGTTGTCTCACAAGCAGAAAAGAAGGAAGAGAACGAGACACTTGCATGCTCCTCGGGCGCGGGCGGAGAAGGGGGGGGCGCAGATGATAGTTCCTGTGGCCACTAGCAGACTGATGATGCCTCCTTGGGCCTGGCTGAGTATCACCACACACTGCGCAGAGAGAGAGGGGAGACAAAGAGAGAGGGGGAAGAGAGAGACACAGGGCTGCTCTGCACAGACAAGGACTGCAAGCTAAAGGCTGCGCAGGTCTTTGGTTCTGCTGAATGGACAAACTTGCACATGCTCAGTAGCGCACACCTCTGTGCAACGGACCGGGTTCTTGGGCTCCGTTACCAGAGTGGCTGCTGTGTCTTTCCGATTTTCATTCTAGCTGGAGCTCCCTCAGTTATTTAACTAGCCTCTTTGCTTTACTGATGAGGAACATAAAGCAATGCAGTGTTGTCTTTCACGAGCTGCGGGCGACAATTTGTTGGTTTCTGTCAATGTTAAACCACCTGGAGGGAAGTGGGTCTGATGGCTGTGATGGCTCCGACAAGAACAGAGTCTGGTCACGGCACCCCCATGTGAGAATGGCCTGCTGTTCAGTGGCCAGGGTCGGACGCGGACTGTAAGACTTACCTGATTCAATGCGAATTTGGCTCCGATGTTGTGCTGGGCGAGGTTGGTCCTGGCCTGGGTGAAGAGGATGGCGATGGGCCACAGGGAGAGGAGGAAGGCGGCCACGGAGAGCACAGTGATCCACAGGAACGCCCCACTCACCTCCATCTGCAATCAGAGGGAACTCGGCTGAAGGTGCTTCCCAGAACCATGGTACCAGGGCAGCCGGCAGTGACACGGCCATGGTGCACACACAAACACAAAACCAAAACCACACGTGCACACATACACACACACACACTCACGCACGAACCCAATAAGCAGTCCATTAACCGCACAGTGAAACCTGCAGAGATGACAACAGCTCGCAAACCCCCCACAGTCAGCCTCCGGGACTCACCCTGCCCTGTTGGTAGGTGCCATTGGTCCACAGCACGGTGGCGAAGAACATGAGGACAGGCCGGAGTAAGGCGGCCTGCAGGGTGCCCCACTTCAGCAGGGTCAGGGTCCTCCTGTCACAGCCAGACACACAGGTGTGTCAACACAGCCCTGCTGACGTCTCCTGTATAACTGTGAAGCTGTTCCCAAAAGGAGGGGGGTGTTGTTGAGATTATTATTACATATGTTTTATGGTGAGGGTCAGTGTTGTGTATGTACAGTCCACTTTGACATTCATTAAGGTCAGAGTTGCATGTCGTCTGTTTAACTCAGATATCAGTCTGTTTAACTTAAGGTAAGAGCAAATTGGGTATGACTTAAAAAGAAACCCATCCCTATGGTTGGGTTAATTATTATTATCCCCTTCCTCCTCGCTCCCCATCCTCCTGCTCTGTCCCTTGCCCCTTACCCATCCTTCATCCCTCTCCCCTTCCTCTCCCCCTCACTTGCCTCCCTTTTCCCCTCCCTTACTCTCTCCTCCCTCTTCCCCCCTCTCTCACAGCCTTCAGACTGACATGTTGACATCCAGGGGCGGCAGGCAGAGGCAGCAGCAGCAGCAGGGCCCCGTGCTGACCCGCAGCGGGATGTCCCGCAGCCGCCTTACAAAAGCCTCGTCTCCCCCATACTCCTCCACCATCATCACCAGGAACTTGTGCAGGCAGATAGTGAAGTAGCTAAGAAGGAGATGGAGAGAAAGAAGACCTGTGAGAAAGGATGGGAGCGAGAGAGAGAGAGAGAGAGAGAGAGAGATACAGCGATCGAGACAGAATTGAGGCGCCGAGAGACAGTGACATAAAGAGAAAGCAGGAGTAAGACAATAAGGAGATACAGAGAGCAAAAAGAGAGGGGGGGAGTGAGGGAGAGAAAGAGAGTAAGAGAGGGACAGAACAGAAGAGTTTTATGTGTGAGAATTCCATTTGTTTGGGCAGACCCTGGGTTCTGCCAGCAGGCTCAGTTTGTGCTCAGTCTCAAAAAATAAATCTCATAAAACCCTGTTGAGGCACATATACACTCACCTAAAGGATTATTAGGAACACCATACTAATACTGTGTTTGACCCCCTTACGCCTTCAGAACTGCCTTAATTCTACGTGGCATTGATTCAACAAGGTGCTGAAAGCATTCTTTAGAAATGTTGGCCCATATTGATAGGATAGCATCTTGCAGTTGATGGAGATTTGTGGGATGCACATCCAGGGCACGAAGCTCCCGTTCCACCACATCCCAAAGATGCTCTATTGGGTTGAGATCTGGTGACTGTGGGGGCCAGTTTAGTACAGTGAACTCATTGTCATGTTCAAGAAACCAATTTGAAATGATTCAACCTTTGTGACTTCCTGCTGGAAGTAGCCATCAGAGGATGGGTACATGGTGGTCATAAAGGGATGGACATGGTCAGAAACAATGCTCAGGTAGGCCGTGGCATTTAAACGATGCCCAATTGGCACTAAGGGGCCTAAAGTGTGCCAAGAAAACATCCCCCACACCATTACACCACCACCACCAGCCTGCACAGTGGTAACAAGGCATGATGGATCCATGTTCTCATTCTGTTTACGCCAAATTCTGACTCTACCATCTGAATGTCTCAACAGAAATCGAGACTCATCAGACCAGGCAACATTTTTCCAGTCTTCAACTGGACCCGGTGGGGTCTTCTGCTGTTGTAGCCCATCCGCCTCAAGGTTGTACGTGTTGTGGCTTCACAAATGCTTTGCTGCATACCTCGGTTGTAACTAGTGGTTATTTCAGTCAAAGTTGCTCTTCTATCAGCTTGAATCAGACGGCCCATTCTCCTCTGACCTGTAGCATCAACAAGGCATTTTCGCCCACAGGACTGCCGCATACTGGATGTTTTTCCCTTTTCACACCATTCTTTGTAAACCCTAGAAATGGTTGTGCGTGAAAATCCCAGTAACTGAGCAGATTGTGAAATACTCAGACCGGCCCATCTGGCACCAACAACCATGCCACGCTCAAAATTGCTTAAATCACCTTTCTTTCCCATTCAGACATTCAGTTTGGAGTTCAGGAGATTGTCTTGACCAGGACCACACCCCTAAATGCATTGAAGCAACTGCCATGTGATTGGTTGGTTAGATAATTGCATTAATGAGAAATTGAACAGGTGTTCCTAATAATCCTTTAGGTGAGTGTACACCGATCAGCCATAACATTATGACCACCTGCCTAATATTGTGTAGGTCCCCGTCGAGGCATGGACTCCACTAGACCTCTGAAGTTGTGCTGTGGTATCTGGCACCAAGACGTTAGCAACAGATCCTTTAAGTCCTGTAAGTTGCGAGGTGGGGCCTCCATGGATCGGACTTATTTGTCCAGCACATCCCACAGATGCTCGATTGGATTGAGATCTGGGGAATTTGGAGGCCAAGTCAACACCTTGAACTCGTGATTCATCAGACCGTGCCACCTTCTTCCATTGCTCTGTAGTCCAGTTCTGATGCTCACGTGCCCATTGCAGGCGCTTTCGGCAGTGGACAGGGGTCAGCATGGGCACCCTGACTGGTCTGCGGCTACGCAGCCCCATACGCAACAAACTGTGATGCACTGTGTGTTCTGACACCTTTCTATCAGAACCAGCATTCACTTTTTCAGCAATTTGAGCTACAGTAGCTCGTCTGTTGGATCGGACCACACAGGCCAGCCTTCGCTCCCCACGTGCATCAATGAGCCTTGGCTGCCCATGACCCTGTCGTCGGTTCACCGCTTTTCCTTCCTTGGACCACTTTTGATAGGTACTGACCACTGCAGACCGGGAACACCCCACAAGAGCTGCAGTTTTGGAGATGCTCTGACCCAGTCGTCTAGCCATCACTATTTGGCCCTTGTCAAAGTCGCTCATATTAGAGGTCTTCACGGGTCCACCCAAACCCGAGGACCCGGGACCCTATGGGTTCGGGTCCATATTTTAAACGGCCAGCCGGGTCTGGGTCGGGTCCCATCCTTGTACTTCGGGTCCCAGGTCTATTTAATATTGTGTGTGATACCTGAGTGACGTGATGACTTTACTAATTTATGATTGGCTCTTTTATTTAGAAGGCGGGACTTATTCCGCCATATCGGTGTTAGACAGATGATGTAAACCGAAGTGCATTATGGGCGTTGGCACGATTTTTGTGATATCGCGGTTGGAGTTCGTTAGCTTTGTAAATCTAAAAACTACAGTCAGACACGTCTCAGAGCACAGAGGACAGCAGATTAGTGATGCTAATGTCAGCAGCCGTGGCACTGAACAGCATCGTTATTATAGTTCAAAAGGGCAAACAGTGGAAGTTATCGTGCGAGACACAAAAAAACTGCAAAGCTGCAAACTCGCATTTGTCATCCGCCACCGTGACAGTAAGTGGACTTTTGAAGCTGAAATAATGAGTGGATTATAAATGCTCTTTCAATCAGCAAGAGGAGCAACATGGATGTTATTTTACCAACTTTCTTGGCGAGGAGGATGGATTGCGTCACGGTCCGGTACAGGAGAGAAGCTACTAACGTTACATTAGGTAACCACAAAGTTTTATTTTCACAATTGTAAATGAACTTGTTAATAGCGATTAGCTGTGGGATCTGTGCCGATCGTGTTCAATCGGGTCTGTCTGTTCTGGCCGGGTCCGGGTCCAGATTTCAAATAATAGACGGGTCTGATTCGGTTCCGGGTAGCACATTTATGGCATTTCTCGGTTCTGCATGGGTCTGGGTCCAAACTTTCAAATAATAGACGGGTATGGGTCGATTCTGGATAGCACATTTCCGGGTCTCTTTGGGTTCGGGCGCACATTTTTGGACCCGTGAAGACCTCTAGCTCAGATCCTTACGCTTGCCCAATTTTCCTGCTTCTAACACATCAACTTCGAGGACAAAATGTTCACTTGCTGCCTAATAAATCCCACCCACTGACAGGTGCCATGATAACGAGATTATCAGTGATATTCACTTCACCTGTCAGTGGTCATAATGTTATGGCTGATCGGTGTAGGGTTGAGACTCATGATGCCATGGGGCTGGCTCAGAGAGAAAAGCAGAGGGGCAATACACACATACACAAAATACATGTGTGTATTTGTGTTAGAAGTTACACTTACATGGATGCAGTGAAGTCTGTAAACATGGACGACCGTGGTATCCACAGAGCCACACAAGAAGTGGCTGCGATCACCTGCAGGAATATCACAGCACAGATGTGAGACAACACTGGGGTGCTTTGGAGGTGAGGCGGGAGGGGGGATTAGCCATTCCTCATGGAATCTACAAATGATGGACAGGTCTGGCAGGTTTTTAAGTGTACAAAGGCTGGGGACAACTGCACTTGCCATGAGTGAAGCATGCTGGGTAACATGTTGGTGTCAAACAAGGATTGTTTGGAATGAGACCCGGACATCCACACAGCCTTCAGGAGTCAGAGTTGACCTGGATATTGCTGCCTGTGTGTGAGTGAGAGTTGGTGAGAGAGTGTGTGTCTGTGAGAGTGTAAATGTGTGTGAGAGTGACAGAGAGTGTCCGTGAGGGAGTGAGTGTGTGTGAAAGTGAGAGAGTGTGTGAGTGTGTGCGTGGACTGGCAGGCAGTGCAGTGGAGTGTGCGCAGTGTGGGTACTCACGGGCG